>NC_092690.1:31466699-31767533 GCF_964275005.1 Diadema setosum
ATGCCATGCATTTTCAATAGATTCAAAATCATTCTGATTTTTATAGGTTGACAGCACAAAAGCTTTATCCACTAGGGACTTACCGAGATGCGATCATGCACTGCTGCCGCTGTAGACCATGCTATGATAGTCCCATCATTCGATGAGGAAAACATCACCTTTGCTTCATGCCTGGATGTTGATACAGTTATGGGGCAGTGACTCAGTATTTGAACTAATTTATTTCTTTACTCTTTCTTCCCATTCCATAGGATATGAGATTCTGATCTTTACAATAGACTCAGTGTATCTAATGTACAGCTGTATCATATTTTCACAAGCCTTATTAAATAAGTTCCTTCAGCAGAAAACAATGCAAGTAGATAGTTTTAAGACCCTATCTACCTGCTCTAGACCTGCTCTAGCCTTGACAAAATTGAGCATTGAATACAGCTCTATTGATTGCAATTGCTGGCACCTACACTGTAACTAGCAGGGTAACAAGAGGTAAAGTGTATTCAGCACTACACCCTACAGTCCAAATTCTCCAAGATGGTTTTAAACCATATCCATGATTTAAATTCAGTCCATACACTAAAAATCAATGCACAGTTGGCACACACATGTTCATTATCAATTTAACTGGGATGTCTGTTGTTGTACAGGACATGCCACACAAATATATCACGCAAAATATGGGCAATCCACGAACTTGTTTCAGAATAACTAATTAACTACTAGTGTACTATTCTTAGTGCAAAAGGTACAAGATGATAACCCTCCAGATAAATTAAATTACTGCTGTTGTAACTATAACATTAGATCTCTTCATTCATAGATCTATCCTTTATTAAATTTTCTTAACTTTTAATTTTGTAAACCTGTTGTTGAGAAATCAGCTTACCAGTAAAGAAAGGCTGTCACCCATCCCTGGTGTTCATGGTTAGACACAGACAGCTTGTAACCTTCCACCTCCCACATCTTGATGAAGCCATCTGGATTGGATAGAAGAAACAATGAAAGATGTCCTTGAACTATCAAAGCACAAATTGAAGCACATTTCTTTCTAGGTGTCTGAATCAACCTGCACTGAAATGTCACAATATGGGTTGGATCTGATGCAGATAACATTCGCTCTGGTACGCATTCTGGCAAGACTTCCCTTAGCTCCCCTCACCTACAGTGTACACATTCATAGTGTCATATTTCCCCCATCAGTTGCAAATGTGAGTCGGTTAAATTATTAGGGATGTACCTTCAGTCATTTACTATGATTATGAGTATTAGGGTGGTTTATTATTGTAACGACAACAAATGGAGCCGGGACTCGCTATGTTGGTTACGGGTGTTCTTTATTATTCGCAGGTTCTGATCATCAAACTGAACCCAAACCCTGAAAGATGTAAACATTATGTACAAGGGATCATGAGTACATTGTATAATCAATGAATACATGAATGAATGAAGTTCATTAACATAGCATACACAGTCTTATTGCAGTTGTGTTCACTCTTATTCGTGATGATTTGTTGCATCATTGCATCGTTATGAATTCTGTATCGACATTCAGTAGCATAATTTCTGCAACTTGTAATTGGCACATAGTCATTGATTATTGACATTCAATTCCAACAGTGAATTGTTAATTCTGATAGTTCATGCTATGCTCATTGAGTAATTGTTTCAACTGCGTGATTATAGCTATTCCATTATAAGTACATATTTACAATGGCAAATCTCTAATTCGCATTAGGTCTCTCTATACAGTCCAAAGAGTTAACTTTATGTCAGAAGTTCTGATACAGACTCCGATGTGAAAGCGTTTATATTGGCGTAACTGTAGCTCTACTGTTCTCTAACAGGTGTTTCTATGTGAAAGCTCCTATAGGTCGTAAATGTGTCAAGAATGCTCTCTCACTGACCAGAGAGGATTGAATGACCTTAGGTCCAAAGTCCGTTCACTAGGTTAAAGTGAATTTGCTCTGTTTTCTAGAATCTTGACGTCACAGTGTTTCTTGCTTGAATGAATTGTTCTACACTGCTCTTGAATTCATAGATGTCTTGCTAAATCAGAGTAATGCATTTAAAGCAGAATGATTAGCAAATGTAATTAACAGATATCAAAGAATCAACATGAATCAAACTTCAAAGTATAGATATTGATATCTCAGTGATCTCTCAAACAACTCAACATAATAAAGCAAGATTCAATTTGTTCAAAGAACCTCCAGTATACATTCAATACCGGACCTTATACCGTTAAGCACTCCTATCATCTTCAATAGGCAAGATATGGAAATAGGGAAAGGAATTAGGAGGAAGAATGAAGAAGAAGGAGAAGAAGGAGAGAGAGAGAGAGAGAGAGAGGGGGGGGGGTTCCTAGCCAGTGCATACTCCAATATGACTAGAACGTTACATTCACGAGTGTTTACTCCACAATGTCGTCACACACACAATGTCACCAATCAAGATGTTGTGAAAGCAGGAATACATCTCCAAATTGTCAAGTCTATCTTTTAACCAGCTTTCTCACAAGTTCTTCCTATTTGTCAACTCAACTCAACTCAACGTCCACTCACATAATGTAGGAGCTCGATAACCGATAAACAATGCCGTATCAACCAATCTGAGTCTGAGGCAGGTTTGAGCCATACGTTTCAGAAGTCAGATATTTATGAACGACAATGAAATCTCATGATGTGCCCATGCACATTCGCATCACTCTGTTCAACATAACAGAGGATCCCTATTTCAACTCTATTTGAAATAGCAACACTGTTATCACTGATCTATAGCGCAAGCAGCAGCTCATAGATAATCCTAACACTATCTGGACAACATACTAGACTTGAACTAGACTTCACAGTTTAAGCTAAGACAAAGAAGATAACTTACCCCTGCCGGAGACAAAGATAGCTGACTCCCGATCACTCGCTCTGCTTCACAATATCTTGCTGCTTCTTCGTTGTCAAAGATTCCAGTATGAAGTGAGGAGAGGAAAACTTCGCTATTTATTGGGTTTAGGACCCTTTCCAAAGATATATTTTAACTTTAAATTCCAATCCACCGACGCACAGTTCTACGTCACTTTTACTGCCACTTTGTTTGGGTGGAGGGCTATGTCTGGCTATGAGGTCATAGCTTGACCCAAGGAGGGCAGAGAGTGGACATTATGCCCAAATTTGGCAAGTAAAAGTGGAGAATGTGACCGGAAGGATTGGACTTCCTGAATGACGCAGGGTGACTCATTTTCCAGAAAGTGTATTTTTATGTTACTTTTTGTTTTAATTTTTCATTCTTAGAAATCTTTCTTTCCTTTTGTTTTAGCAAAAACCACAATGTTACACTCTCCCCTGCTTCATGTTGGCATCCCTGACAACATACCAATAAACATAATTATCTAATATCAATTAATGAGACACTTAATTTCTACCCGAAAGTAGAGTAAGTAGTAGCAAGTGCGACTTGCTAACATCTGCGAGAATCTCCTCAGTGACGGTTGGCGGCGGCTTTCCCTGCAGCCTAGCCGAGCGCCTTGGGAGTGGAGCTGACTCTGGTCCATCGTCTGGGCGCTCCCCTGCTTTTTCCAAAGCAGGGAGGTCGTCCTCCCTCATGATGACTGCTTCGCCGTCATCAGCCACAGGCACGCGGTCGCTGTTGTTCCGGTAGTTGACGTCCGGGTTGTCACCTATACACGACTGCTCTGGGGACGTCAGGGCTCCTAAGCTATCTCCAAGTTCTCCGTCATCGCATCTGGGCATCATCCTCAATATCCAACTGAGGCCATAGGAGGAACCACACGTATCCTCTCAAAACAGCATTACGCTCGCCAGATGAATCGGGATTGCCTGAAGATAGTTCCAGAAGACCAGTCGGCGTCCTTGAAGCTGGATGTCGCTGTTGCTGAAGTTTACCATCTGGACAGGAGCTCTTCCCGAGGAGGGCACCCTTACGAAAGTAGGTAGGAGAACGAGTCCATTTGGTAATGTTGAGGCATCTCACTCCTCAACAACTGCGACTGAACGCTTTTGCTTCCTTACAGTTGAATAGACACGGCCAGAGACCATGAACATGACCGTTCTTCCACCCGTTCCGTCTTCAGCTTACTTCCGTTCAACACCTCGATTTCTGCTGATTTCTCCATCATGTCTCCGGCGAGGGGGGCTGTCGATGACCAGTGAACTGCGATCCTGTCCGTGACGCCAATTTTTTTGTAACGACAACAAATGGAGCCGGGACTCGCTATGTTGGTTACGGGTGTTCTTTATTATTCGCAGGTTCTGATCATCAAACTGAACCCAAACCCTGAAAGATGTAAACATTATGTACAAGGGATCATGAGTACATTGTATAATCAATGAATGAATGAATGAAGTTCATTAATATAGCATACACAGTCTTATTGCAGTTGTGTTCACTCTTATTCGTGATGATTTGTTGCATCATTGCATCGTTATGAATTCTGTATCGACATTCAGTAGCATAATTTCTGCAACTTGTAATTGGCACATAGTCATTGATTATTGACATTCAATTCCAACAGTGAATTGTTAATTCTGATAGTTCATGCTATGCTCATTGAGTAATTGTTTCAACTGCGTGATTATAGCTATTCCATTATAAGTACATATTTACAATGGCAAATCTCTAATTCGCATTAGGTCTCTCTATACAGTCCAAAGAGTTAACTTTATGTCAGAAGTTCTGATACAGACTCCGATGTGAAAGCGTTTATATTGGCGTAACTGTAGCTCTACTGTTCTCTAACAGGTGTTTCTATGTGAAAGCTCCTATAGGTCGTAAATGTGTCAAGAATGCTCTCTCACTGACCAGAGAGGATTGAATGACCTTAGGTCCAAAGTCCGTTCACTAGGTTAAAGTGAATTTGCTCTGTTTTCTAGAATCTTGACGTCACAGTGTTTCTTGCTTGAATGAATTGTTCTACACTGCTCTTGAATTCATAGATGTCTTGCTAAATCAGAGTAATGCATTTAAAGCAGAATGATTAGCAAATGTAATTAACAGATATCAAAGAATCAACATGAATCAAACTTCAAAGTATAGATATTGATATCTCAGTGATCTCTCAAACAACTCAACATAATAAAGCAAGATTCAATTTGTTCAAAGAACCTCCAGTATACATTCAATACCGGACCTTATACCGTTAAGCACTCCTATCATCTTCAATAGGCAAGATATGGAAATAGGGAAAGGAATTAGGAGGAAGAATGAAGAAGAAGGAGAAGAAGGAGAGAGAGAGAGAGAGAGAGAGGGGGGGGGGGGTTCCTAGCCAGTGCATACTCCAATATGACTAGAACGTTACATTCACGAGTGTTTACTCCACAATGTCGTCACACACACAATGTCACCAATCAAGATGTTGTGAAAGCAGGAATACATCTCCAAATTGTCAAGTCTATCTTTTAACCAGCTTTCTCACAAGTTCTTCCTATTTGTCAACTCAACTCAACTCAACGTCCACTCACATAATGTAGGAGCTCGATAACCGATAAACAATGCCGTATCAACCAATCTGAGTCTGAGGCAGGTTTGAGCCATACGTTTCAGAAGTCAGATATATATGAACGACAATGAAATCTCATGATGTGCCCATGCACATTCGCATCACTCTGTTCAACATAACAGAGGATCCCTATTTCAACTCTATTTGAAATAGCAACACTGTTATCACTGATCTATAGCGCAAGCAGCAGCTCATAGATAATCCTAACACTATCTGGACAACATACTAGACTTGAACTAGACTTCACAGTTTAAGCTAAGACAAAGAAGATAACTTACCCCTGCCGGAGACAAAGATAGCTGACTCCCGATCACTCGCTCTGCTTCACAATATCTTGCTGCTTCTTCGTTGTCAAAGATTCCAGTATGAAGTGAGGAGAGGAAAACTTCGCTATTTATTGGGTTTAGGACCCTTTCCAAAGATATATTTTAACTTTAAATTCCAATCCACCGACGCACAGTTCTACGTCACTTTTACTGCCACTTTGTTTGGGTGGAGGGCTATGTCTGGCTATGAGGTCATAGCTTGACCCAAGGAGGGCAGAGAGTGGACATTATGCCCAAATTTGGCAAGTAAAAGTGGAGAATGTGACCGGAAGGATTGGACTTCCTGAATGACGCAGGGTGACTCATTTTCCAGAAAGTGTATTTTTATGTTACTTTTTGTTTTAATTTTTCATTCTTAGAAATCTTTCTTTCCTTTTGTTTTAGCAAAAACCACAATGTTACACTCTCCCCTGCTTCATGTTGGCATCCCTGACAACATACCAATAAACATAATTATCTAATATCAATTAATGAGACACTTAATTTCTACCCGAAAGTAGAGTAAGTAGTAGCAAGTGCGACTTGCTAACATCTGCGAGAATCTCCTCAGTGACGGTTGGCGGCGGCTTTCCCTGCAGCCTAGCCGAGCGCCTTGGGAGTGGAGCTGACTCTGGTCCATCGTCTGGGCGCTCCCCTGCTTTTTCCAAAGCAGGGAGGTCGTCCTCCCTCATGATGACTGCTTCGCCGTCATCAGCCACAGGCACGCGGTCGCTGTTGTTCCGGTAGTTGACGTCCGGGTTGTCACCTATACACGACTGCTCTGGGGACGTCAGGGCTCCTAAGCTATCTCCAAGTTCTCCGTCATCGCATCTGGGCATCATCCTCAATATCCAACTGAGGCCATAGGAGGAACCACACGTATCCTCTCAAAACAGCATTACGCTCGCCAGATGAATCGGGATTGCCTGAAGATAGTTCCAGAAGACCAGTCGGCGTCCTTGAAGCTGGATGTCGCTGTTGCTGAAGTTTACCATCTGGACAGGAGCTCTTCCCGAGGAGGGCACCCTTACGAAAGTAGGTAGGAGAACGAGTCCATTTGGTAATGTTGAGGCATCTCACTCCTCAACAACTGCGACTGAACGCTTTTGCTTCCTTACAGTTGAATAGACACGGCCAGAGACCATGAACATGACCGTTCTTCCACCCGTTCCGTCTTCAGCTTACTTCCGTTCAACACCTCGATTTCTGCTGATTTCTCCATCATGTCTCCGGCGAGGGGGGCTGTCGATGACCAGTGAACTGCGATCCTGTCCGTGACGCCAATTTTTTTGTAACGACAACAAATGGAGCCGGGACTCGCTATGTTGGTTACGGGTGTTCTTTATTATTCGCAGGTTCTGATCATCAAACTGAACCCAAACCCTGAAAGATGTAAACATTATGTACAAGGGATCATGAGTACATTGTATAATCAATGAATGAATGAATGAAGTTCATTAATATAGCATACACAGTCTTATTGCAGTTGTGTTCACTCTTATTCGTGATGATTTGTTGCATCATTGCATCGTTATACATTCTGTATCGACATTCATTAGCATAATTTCTGCAACTTGTAATTGGCACATAGTCATTGATTATTGACATTCAATTCCAACAGTGAATTGTTAATTCTGATAGTTCATGCTATGCTCATTGAGTAATTGTTTCAACTGCGTGATTATAGCTATTCCATTATAAGTACATATTTACAATGGCAAATCTCTAATTCGCATTAGGTCTCTCTATACAGTCCAAAGAGTTAACTTTATGTCAGAAGTTCTGATACAGACTCCGATGTGAAAGCGTTTATATTGGCGTAACTGTAGCTCTACTGTTCTCTAACAGGTGTTTCTATGTGAAAGCTCCTATAGGTCGTAAATGTGTCAAGAATGCTCTCTCACTGACCAGAGAGGATTGAATGACCTTAGGTCCAAAGTCCGTTCACTAGGTTAAAGTGAATTTGCTCTGTTTTCTAGAATCTTGACGTCACAGTGTTTCTTGCTTGAATGAATTGTTCTACACTGCTCTTGAATTCATAGATGTCTTGCTAAATCAGAGTAATGCATTTAAAGCAGAATGATTAGCAAATGTAATTAACAGATATCAAAGAATCAACATGAATCAAACTTCAAAGTATAGATATTGATATCTCAGTGATCTCTCAAACAACTCAACATAATAAAGCAAGATTCAATTTGTTCAAAGAACCTCCAGTATACATTCAATACCGGACCTTATACCGTTAAGCACTCCTATCATCTTCAATAGGCAAGATATGGAAATAGGGAAAGGAATTAGGAGGAAGAATGAAGAAGAAGGAGAAGAAGGAGAGAGAGAGAGAGAGAGAGGGGGGGGGGGGGTTCCTAGCCAGTGCATACTCCAATATGACTAGAACGTTACATTCACGAGTGTTTACTCCACAATGTCGTCACACACACAATGTCACCAATCAAGATGTTGTGAAAGCAGGAATACATCTCCAAATTGTCAAGTCTATCTTTTAACCAGCTTTCTAACAAGTTCTTCCTATTTGTCAACTCAACTCAACTCAACGTCCACTCACATAATGTAGGAGCTCGATAACCGATAAACAATGCCGTATCAACCAATCTGAGTCTGAGGCAGGTTTGAGCCATACGTTTCAGAAGTCAGATATATATGAACGACAATGAAATCTCATGATGTGCCCATGCACATTCGCATCACTCTGTTCAACATAACAGAGGATCCCTATTTCAACTCTATTTGAAATAGCAACACTGTTATCACTGATCTATAGCGCAAGCAGCAGCTCATAGATAATCCTAACACTATCTGGACAACATACTAGACTTGAACTAGACTTCACAGTTTAAGCTAAGACAAAGAAGATAACTTACCCCTGCCGGAGACAAAGATAGCTGACTCCCGATCACTCGCTCTGCTTCACAATATCTTGCTGCTTCTTCGTTGTCAAAGATTCCAGTATGAAGTGAGGAGAGGAAAACTTCGCTATTTATTGGGTTTACGACCGTTCCCAAAGATATATTTTAACTTTAAATTCCAATCCACTGACGCACAGTTCTACGTCACTTTTACTGCCACTTTGTTTGGGTGGAGGGCTATGTCTGGCTATGAGGTCATAGCTTGACCCAAGGAGGGCAGAGAGTGGACATTATGCCCAAATTTGGCAAGTAAAAGTGGAGAATGTGACCGGAAGGATTGGACTTCCTGAATGACGCAGGGTGACTCATTTTCCAGAAAATGTATTTTTATGTTACTTTTTGTTTTAATTTTTCATTCTTAGAAATCTTTCTTTCCTTTTGTTTTAGCAAAAACCACAATGTTACATTATTATAGAGTTTAAGGTTGGGTTAGGGTTATAGAATTACTAGGTAACGTTGAATGTTTGATATCCGTCTCCATGTCTCACAATAGACCAGAACAAGACACACACCTAAGAACGTAAGGTAAACATCCTTTTGTTCTGATCAGGACATATACCTGATCAGACCAAGGCTGTAGATTCTACCTACCTTGTCTTTTATGTATTGAGTCTGCACAACGCGCGCATGTTTACTAGTACAGTGTACAGTACGTATAGCAGTTGAGCGCGCAATTGTTTCATGACAATACGCGTTTACGTGCTGCCTTGCCAAACTAGTGTACTACAGTAGTGTGATTGTATCGTGATGAATGATTTGTGTCAAAAAAAGATGAAGGAAGAAGGGCTGCCAGCTGTGATGACGCCATATGGAGTCAGTCTGTACAGGTCATCTTGTAATCTGACATGGTCGTGTTGAGATCTGATTGGCCTGTACAGGACACAGTCATCGGCGAACATACAGACCTGGGATTTGACCACATCAGGTAGGTCATTTATGTGACATAGGAAGAGTAGAGGGCCCAGTACCATTCCCTGCGGTACCCCAGAGGAGACTGCTGCTGAGCCGGAGAGTTCCCCTTCTACTACTACCTTCATCTGTCTTTTGGTGAGAAATGATGAGAGCCATTGATGGATAGGGCCTTCTATACCATAAAGGCGAAGTTTGTGAAGGAGGAGGGAATGGGGCACGGTGTCAGAGGCCTTCTCAAAATCCAGTATGTTGACGTCCATCTGAGTCTTTTTATTGTGGGTCAGCAAGAGATCATGCGCTATAGTGAGGAGTTGAGTTTCAGTGGAGTGACCAGATCTGAAGCCATGATTTGATGAGGATAGAATGTTGTTATCTTCAAGGTGCTTACAAATATGGCAGCATATAATGTGCTCCAGTTGCTTATAACTGACGTAAGGGAGACTGGGCTGTAGTTACTGGGTTGATGAATGTCATCTTTTTTGAAGACTGGTGAAATAAGTGCATCTCTCCAGTCAGATGGTAGTGACCCAGTGCTTTTAAATGATGACCTGTAGATTGCAGTGAGGCCAGGAGCAAGTTCAGCTGCACACTCCTTCAATATGGTGTTGGGTATCAGATCAGGACCGGCTGCTTTGTTGATGTTCTAGGCTTGTTAAGATTGTTAAGCAGCTTTTCCACACCTGCAACCGTGATGTGTAGGTCTTGGATTATTCGGGGCCTAGACAATTGGCATTTCAGGAGGGGTGAATGTCTGGCGACTGAAAACTGACTTAAACTGATGGAGGAAGAGTTGAGCCTCATGCTGTCGTGTACAAGGTTTCCTGCTTGCTTCAATGCAGGTATTCCAGTGCGATCTTGCCTTTTAGATGACACATCTCCAAAATGGCTTTGGGTTGTTTTCTTCCAGCCCCTGGAGTACTGAGGAAAGGATGGAGTTCTCTTCTGCCTCCTTGAATGATTTCTTACACTTTTTCTGGAACTATGTGTACTTTTTCCAAGCACCCTTCTTGCCTTCAGGGCTTTGAGTTATCTTTGTTCTTCTGTAGAGTCTCTTCTTCCTCCTGACCATGCGTTTCAAACTATGGGAAAACCATCTAGCCTGACCAGACCGCAGTGCTTCGCACAGGAGTCTGACATATACTAGTGTTTAAGCGTTGTAAAAGATCGATGCTTTTGACAGCAAAATCACATAAAATGTCTTGTATTTTGTTTGATTTTAACAGTAAGATGATTTTTACCACTCACCTACATCGTATTTTGCTGATGGTTGTGTTGAATTTGGTGTTTTGTTGGTGTCCAGACCTTATTGTTGAATTTTTCGGAGTGAATTGTGCGATGATTCACAAAATCAACAAACTACCACGAACACTCAACCGGAAGCACCGTGGTAACATTTTACGTACGCCCGTGCGTTTTGTTTGTTACATAAAGCTTGTCGTCTGCTACGTACATGTATTTCCGCGCGTGCTGCTATCATGATCTGACCTTTGCTGCGTCACTTCGCTCCAACAAGGTCATGACCTAGTCCGGGCGACTAGGTCATAGAGGGTCTATGAACTTTTCTGACTCGCTACATTGTAGTATACGAGAGTGATTGCCATTCAAATAACACGCAGAAGATGAGGAGTGCAGCAATACGGACACTTACAGACCTGATTTTAATCACGGATTTTGGTGGGTTTTTGACGTAATTTTTTTTTTTTTTTAAATTACATACCGACTATTGAATGAAATCATACTGTACACTATGGGGATTCCTTATACCGGTAATTTCAATCTATTACAATAAATCTAGATATTCATGAACTTGAAGGAAATGTACACCCACAGCTGAAAATGACGTCTACAGAGCTACCAAGTCTCACGCATTCTGCGTGAGATTCAAGCATTTAGGGGCCATCTCACGATCTCACGCATGACACCCACTTTTCTCACGCATCAGGCGAAGTCTGCAACTTGGGCCTAAACGAGCATAGCTCAAAAGATTACAGTGATAGTAGCAATCGAAGGTCTATTTCCCTTTTGTCTTTCAAAATAAGTAAAAGATAGTCACTAATAAGTATGCACCTGATCGCACCATTAAGAGCTAAAAATTGAAAAAGCTCCCTACCATGGGAGGTCACAGGGGGGACAAACCACTCCCACACCCTCGCTCACGCGCACATTTGCATGCCGAGATGCCGAGTCATGAAAATCTCACTCATAAAATTTTTTTGAACTTGGCATCCCTGCGTCTACAAGAGGGTAGACGTGCAGCCGCTGTCGCTTTGCGACAGCGGCTGCACGCCGCGTGTAGTTAGGAAAACCAAGTTAGAAATTTCCTTCCTTTCATAATCCTTGAAGGTACAATGTCAATATCATCCAGAATCTTGCACAGTGATGATCTGAAGAAAGACCATACATGTTCAATGTCCTCCTTGTTTTGGGTTTTAACTTTTAGTTTGGATCATTGAACTAGCTCTGTAATACTAACGTTAATAATATTAGTAATAAATAGCTTGTAACGTTACCTTTGTTTGATTTCAGACCATTGATATGCCATATGGCTTTAAAAAAAAAAACAACTAACATTACTAGTAAAGTTATTAGTAATAAAAGAAGTAGCTGTGTCTAATTACAAAAGTAGTGTCTATAGATCCCGGCAAAGTCTAAAAGTTAGGTGTTATAGAACTAACCATGGTTAGAGACGGGCATACTCGTGAAATAGGCCCCACCACTGCGTATCCGTACAAATACTACGGCGGCTCGCCTGTTGATACTCGTGAATTCAGCCCCACCGTGTGGCGTTCATCGGTAGATAAGCACGGCGGTGGGGCTTTCTTCCACAGTATAATACTCGTGAATACGGCCCCACCAAACGGGGTTTACGCGAGATGCATACCAGTTCGGAAAACCCACTCACAAGGGGGGCCCCTCCTTATAAGTAACCCGTCCCCCTTATAAGTAACCCCGTCCCCCTTATAAGTAACCCCCGGGGCACCCCTTATAAGGAGTCTCCACGCTTTTTTGCAATACAACGCGAAAATGAAAGGACTGCGGCAATTCGCTTGATTATGTCCATAAAGCTTCACAAGTTTCCTAGTTACTCACGAAATTTGAGCAAAATCGGTTTGAGGCATCATATCTAAAATCATGGATTTAAATGCGATGTCAAACGACCCATGCGAATGCTGAAATGCGAGCGATTACTGGCGTGAGTGTCGCCAGGCGCGGCGGCGCGGCAATGCTTGAGTGCAGACATGGCGACTGAGTACCGTACTCGGTCGCCACGTCTGCACTCAAGCATTGCCGCGCCGCCGCGCCTGGCGACACTCACGCCAGTAATCGCTCGCATTTCAGCATTCGCATGGGTCGTTTGACATCGCATTTAAATCCATGATTTTAGATATGATGCCTCAAACCGATTTTGCTCAAATTTCGTGAGTAACTAGGAAACTTGTGAAGCTTTATGGACATAATCAAGCGAATTGCCGCAGTCCTTTCATTTTCGTGTTGCATTGCAAAAAAGCGTGGAGACTCCTTATAAGGGGTGCCCCGGGGGTTACTTATAAGGGGGACGGGGTTACTAATAAGGGGGACAGGTTACTTATAAGGAGGGGCCCCCCTTGTGAGTGGGTTTCCCGAACTGATACGGCGGTGGGGCCGATTTCCACAGCATAGCATCGCACGGGTGCACGCGCACTGCGGTGGGGCCTATTTCACGATTTTGCCGAGACGTAGCCGACTAAGTAAGAGTGCCAGTTAGAGAATAGTCAATGACAACAGAGTTGCTAAAATTAATTTCTAAGCTAACGTCAAAACGAACGTTAACGTTTGCAAATCAACTCGTGGGATGTAAAACTGACATCAATATATACACCTGGGACTAAATAAAAACCTCTACTATACTGTACCTTCGAAACCGGCGATAATTTCACGACGTAAAGGGTGGTATCCCAACGCCGTTACGGATCTGTGGTGGGTTTCCTTCAGGACATTCTGCTTTTCCATCGCCATCGTGAAGGATTTGATGATGTTTCTTTAGCCTTCTACATGTTTACAAAGTGATACCAGTCAGCATAAACTCTCGTGCCTCCTTCCTTCGTTTGTAAACACCGCGCGTGTACCCCACATTCAAAATCAATGCACACTTACACACGATTCATGATTGAGAATATATAGCAGGCACACACACACACACACATACTCGTACACATAATGTACACAATACTAGTGCTTTACACACTCCAGACGGTCTGTCGGCGTGTCACTTAGCAACGAGTACCTGCACATTAAGGCACAACAGAAAAACTGTGTTAGGGAGATATCTTCGTCGCGACGATATGAGACAAAAGATCGTCGCCAATCGTCCCCGACGATCCAAATTTTGGGCCTCATGTGCTCATTACTGCGCTCTTTTTGGCTCATTATAAATATCAACAAAAGATGGTTCCGACGAGTCGGAACGAAGTCGTCTCTTTTCGTCGCGACTAATCAATTAAGGAGGTCTTTTGTCGATCGGCGAAGCGTTTCAGTGATTGTTCAAACGTCGCACATCGTCCCCGACGACTGCGTATTCAACTTGACTAACCGTTTTGTAAAGGTTTTGGTGATGGTTTCGCGTCGCTCATCGTCCCGACGATTGGCCATTGAATTTAAATCACCGTTCCGTGGCGAGTTTGTTAATCCATAATTGTTCAAACGTCGCACTTATCGTCCCGACGATTGTCCATTCAACTTGAATCACTGGTCAGAGACGCGTTTAGTAATTGTTAAAGCGTCGCGCATCGTCCCTAGGCTTGCCCATTGAACTTAAATCACCGTTTGGTATGAGTTTGAAACGTCGCACATCGTCCCGACGATTGCCCATTCAATAATAGAAATTGCTCGATGCTGAGGTGTTTATTTTTTCTAACATCGCGAGTGGTCCCAACGATTGCCCATTGAATTGAAATTGTCGTTCAATGATTGCCACCAGGGTAATTCATCTTCTATGAAGCCTTGCTCTCATGTTTACCATACTTGTCTGTAAACAATACAAAAACATCGTAACGAGATCCGATGGCTGTCAGACTCCCGAAATTCTTGAATGAATCATGAAAAAAAAAGTGATGAACGTACATTATTATCTTTCCACAAATCCAGAGCTTGAAAGAAAACATCCGGCATTTATTTTATCATCGTACGGAGTTCAATATCATTGTTATTCATTTCCGAACGTCAAAGCAAATTTCCGACACTTATATTAACATCTCTCAGAGCTGAATGTTATTGCTATTTACTTTCAAACGCATAAGCAAATACCCGGCATTTATTTTATCATCGTACGGAGTTGTATATCATTAGTAGTCATTTTCGAACGTCAAAGCAAACATACGATATTTATTTAATCACCGTACGGAGTCGAATATTACTGTTATTCATTTCCGAACGCAAAATCGAATTTCTGACATTAATTTTAGCACCGTACGGAGCTGAATCTTACCATTATTCAAATCGAAAAGTATAAGCATCCTTGGTATAAGCAAACATCCGACATTTATTTTAGTACCGTACGGAGTCGAATATTACCGTTATTCATTTCCAAAAATAAAAACAACATCTGACATTTATTTTAGCATCTTATACGGAGTCGACTGTTACCGCTGTCCATTTCCAAAAGTAAAGGCAAACATCCGACTTTTTTGGTGGCCCGACGTGCGATTTTGGTGGCCCCGGTCCACCGAGCCACCGTTAGTGTCGAGCCCTGGTGTACACCTCACTAACATCAGCTTGTTGGGGAAACTTATACTGCCATACGAGGGGAGATGCTTTCATCTCTTCTAGAGAGCTTCCCTATGAGCGAATGAAAATCTTTGTTTGGCATTTTCATTTCTATACTCCATAATCATTCGTTGTTTTCAAACATTTTCATGATGTCGGTATTTCAATATCATAATATTTTTCTTAATATATTCCATTTTCATTCCTTGACCAAAGTCAGTATGTCCGCCACAAGTACGGTAATCGCTACGTTTCGCGCAGTGCATCTGTGCCGAAGTGCGAAACACGTGGTTATCAAGTTCAATGAAACGCGCCGTCCATCATGCGTGCTTCTTGTTTGGTTTCGTAGTAGCTCCATGGTTACGGCAAAGACAATAAACGGAGGAGGCACTCCGTATAGTTTTTTTCGTTTACAGTAAACAGTTTACATTCGATACAAATAGATTAATAGTCACGTCTTTTACTGTTTGATGATCGCCAAGTCGGGAAGAAGTATCTAGAAGAACTTCTCAGTTGATATTTCCGTGATGTTCATTCTAATTTTCACACGCAGTGGTACGCAGATTTTATGAGTGTGAGATCGAAAGAAGTTTCAATATATGTTGCCATGATATTATGTAGGCCTACTGTTGTGTAATTGGGTAGGTATAGCTCTTACACTATAAACTTCAGCTTGTTGCAGCGGCATCTAGGAAAGCGATATTTTCTTCGGCATTCGGGACCTTTTTTATATCATCATTTTTTTTTTTTGACACGTGATTTGATTGTAAGTATGAAGCGACGAATAACCCCTTTGTTTTGTTTTAGTGTTAACATTAATGTGTAATACACCAATACTGTTCAACGTGTGGTTTTTTTTTACTGTTAAAGAAGCCAAGATAAGGCGACATTTTAATAGAATTATGCCGTTCGTTTCATCAACGAGTTCGTCGGAGGTTTTCACCGACAAATTTGCCATCAGCCAATCAGACGCAAGGATTTCAGTAGCTTTTAACAGTTGTCAGTGTAAATCACTGACAAAAAGTTTCATGAAACGGTCCCCAGGAAGGTGGATTCATGGTACAATATTCCGTATGGCATACCAGCAATACAAACAGACACGTTACTGCAAAATAAATGATAGAACACAGCAAGCGAGCAGGCTAGAATCAAACCTCCTTTTGTAGGAAAGTCCAACAAAAGTCTTACAACATACCTGTAATAGGGGGTTCACACGTACACAAATCAGCATGTTACAGAACTCAATTTTTGTTACCCTTTAGCAAACTCCAGTCTTTTGCACATGTGGACACACACACACACACACACACACACACACACACAACAGAAAATTAGTGCGAACCAGTAGCGCGATGCATAACCTCAGAAATCTTGCTGATATTTCTGAATGAGCGCGGTATTTGCCCCGGCAGTACTTGAACGGTCGGGTTTAGAAACTTGATTGAGTTCTTTTATTCTCATCATTAACAACAGCGTGCTCTCCACACCACTGTGAGGCACAATGAGAACAATAGTTTCATCGATTGGCAATTAGCGGGTTATTTTCTGTACGTGTGAACGGTTGCAAAAAAAAAAAAAAAAAAAACAACAACCCTCAACTTTCCGAGGGTGGCTGGAGCGTCTGAACCAAAAAGTGTACAATCCTCGCGTGTACGCTCTTTTGTCTGAGAAGTTGGAAAAAAACCCTCGAGTATTGGAGCATGTTCAGTAACGCGCTATTTTGCACATCGTGAAGGCGGGTATTATCAGACTCAACATGGGGGGAGGGGGCTGATGAAATCTAGCATTAAAAGAATGAACTACACTGACATACTAAAAATGATAAAACTGGACATGAAGTTCATGACCTCTATCCTCGTGCCTCGGACACGGGAAGTACTATGCATGTATCTACAAGCTACATTAAAGTAAAGCATAATGATATAATCATAAACGCTGCGATTCGAAGTGTTCTTCTGTTTTGCTTTCAGCAATAACCAAAACTGTATTTTTACGCTCGATTCACAGTGGAGCACTAAATAAATCGAGTGTATAATATCAATACTAACTCTTTAAGAAGCAGGCCTGTGATTTCTCTATTTAGTCTGTTGAAATATCTCATTGATATGATTTTTTTTTTCAGTCAATTGTGCTCCCCTGACTAAGCTATCAAGAGTATAGCTTTTGTGTTCGGAAACTGGATTTACGCAAAGCATACATTCACCATGTATAGTACAATGCTCCAATATTGATGAAAGCGGTTTCGTGTGTGATATGTATTCCTCTTTCGGGTGAGTGTGCTGTGAAATCCGGTCATTTTGTTTTATTTTCAACTGCATCTCCTTATTTTGTAACTGTGGATGAGACTTTATTTCATTTTCTAAATCATGCAGGATGAGCCATACGTTTATTTTTCGGCATAGATAGATAATTCGCCTTTTTTTTTTTTGAGGCCACTGAGATCAAGATGATCATGCGTAGGCGTATATAACTCTCTACACTTAATGTACATGAAGTTGATCAATTAAGAAAAAATAACATATTTACTTTTGCTTACAATCCAGCACATTACAACGCATCGCACATCAACCTGCAAATGCCCAATAATCTTGGTAACAGCTCATTATTCCGAAGGTTCGTTATTCACAAGACTCTTTAGTCCGAAGATTCGTTTTTCCGAAGCTTCGTTGTTCCGAATTTCATTTTCAATCTAACGAATCTCCGGAATAACGAACCGTCGGAATAACGCAATGTTCGGATTAACGAACCCTTTTTCATTTTCGGATTAACGAACCTCGGTATAGGAAATTTGTGCGTTTCAGATTAATGACCCTTCGGAATAGCGAACCTGGGAATAACGAACAGCACCAATAATCTTATAAAGAGAAAGGATGCCCGATATATACATTAAAGATATTGAGGTATAATTAAGATACAGCATTATGTACATAACAACAACAACAACAAGATTAGGATTGAGTAAGCAGACAAGTTTTCAACAATGATTTGAACATATCAACACTTTCAGCTATACGAATATAGAGAGGGAGTTTATTCCAAAGGGGTGGGGAAATACAGAAAAGGTCCTATATCACCATAGCGGGTATGTGCGGGACCACGTGATAATTGGAGAGAAGAGAGAGAACAGGCTGAAGTGGAGGAGCGGAAGGGAGGTAAGATTAATCCATAATATTCATCTTGTAAACAATAAGGATGATTTTAAAGGTGATACGTTGATGTATGGGGAGCCAGTGGAGGGATTGGATAACTGGAGTAATTTGGTCAGATGTTTTGGTCAGGGTTACAAGCCTTGCAGCTGTATTTTGAATTTTGAATTTGGTGCAATACTCGAAGCAGGGAGACCAACAAGAAGGAAATTGCAGTAGTCAAGATGAGAAGTAACAAATGCGTGAATTAGACGTTCGGTGGAAGACTGCTCCGATAACTTACGGATATTAATAATGTATTTTTACAAATACCCCTGAAGCAGCAGAACGACATGAGTTCTTAATGTGTGTGTTATTTCATTTGTTCGTTTGTTGTTGTTTTTTATAGTTCAGATGCTTATCTACCATAACTCCTAGATCTCTGACGGACTGGGAGATGAATTTTTGTGAGAAAACTAGCCCGCCTGACAATTCTGATTTATCAGAATTCAATTTCAAATGATTATCGCGAGACCATCGCTTAATATCATCAACACAACTATGAAGTTTGCAGAGCTCTTCGACGTTGGGTATTTGGTAGTATGATTATGTAAATTTGAGTATCGTAAGATATCTTCACGATCTTTCACAAATATTTCTTAAAATAATGATCAATATTGGATGCCCGCGTTCTACAGCTGATCTAAATTACAGCGAATTATGTGTCCTGTCAATTGGAAACCTTCACAATACCGCAATTTAACCGTCAAACGCAATAGAAATGCCACAACCTAAGGATTTGAATCCTTGTTCATCATTATAGTTTCTATTAATGAAAAAGAAGGGACAGAACGAAATGAGATTAAGACTTTTATGTTAGTGAAATTGATCACTCTCAGCTGCATATATTTTGAAGGAAAATTAATGATTTCGGATATGTGTTAAAAGCATCGTCGACAGCGCGATGCTGCTCCATTTGGCATGTTTGGTAAAGCCTATTATATCCCCTACTCCATTCCCCCTTTCTTTATGAATTTTGGGGATCACATAAGGGTACGCGCTCTTTTGAAATGAGTCAAATCTTAGTTAGGCATATAATCTTACCTTTGTTATACAGTGATCACACTAAAGAACCCGATTCCACATCATTCTATCTAATCAGAGAATCGAAAAAGATAGCTTTTCTAATTGATGTTTGTTGATAGACCAAATCAGTGTATCCGTCCCGTGATTGCCTATCAGTGACGTAACAGCGCGAATACTATGCCCATACAACTGCTTGTGTTATCATAGGCCTAATCAGTTACACTAAGAAGCTGTTCGTGATGTGTGGTGTTTGCACCAAAATTAGTATGTAAAATTCATACAAATTTTACACTATTAAAATGGCTTACATGATTTCTTAGCTAGTTGGCAAGAGGGATACCCCAACTCACAAGCGAGCGCACCCTCTGCGAGCTGTGTCTAAAACGAGTCTCGTTGTGTGTGTTGTTGAATCAGCGTGTCTTATTCGATTCTTCTTGTATTGTTCCGCCAGGATGGTGTCTTTCAAGACAGCTGGACACTGCTTTCATTGTTCCTGGGAAAGGGTCATCTTTCTTTTGACGGTCAAGCCTTTCATTATTGTCGTGGTGAACTTCACTAATCGTCCCCACGCTAACGTACAAAGGAAGGAAATGCTTTTATTATGTATCAATGCACGCGTAATACCATCAGCATAGGCCTATAAAACGAAAGTTTGACTCTATGTCCCGAACTGTAGGCCCTGTAATAGCAATTATACATGAAGTCAAGTATGGAAACGATGGATTCCCACTGCCAATCTCTCTCGACAAGGACGTGATCGGAATCGATCTGGATGTGATCGATCTACCTTGATCGACATTGGTTTTGGCTTCCTCCTATACACGATATTTTTAACACTCTGTCGGACTATAGATCATAACATGCAGATTTGATCGGTAGTGGAACCCAGCCCTAAGGCGGATTCTTGTTCGAAAAGTAATAGCAGAAAATATCCTACACGAAATTCAGCATTGCATATACCGAAAGACAGATAGAGAGGAAAACATCGAGAAAGTAGTTCCAATCTAGGATTGAATGGAAGGTATATATATGTAACTGAATGCCATAAAAAGATAGATAAATAAATAAAGAAATACAGCTCCAAAGTTATTCGCTTTGCGACAACCGCCACGTACACAATCTGAAAGTGAAGTTGGCTGTATGATTACATATTGCGCATAATGTCCGTTGGTCTGTCGAGGCGGTTGCTCAACCAAAACACGTAGCATTACACTCTTAAAAAGAAAAGGGTAAAACAGCGTTTTAAAAGGGGCGAGGAGCGACAGCGTTTTCAAAATGTTGTATTCACCCTTTTTCTAGCTGTATCTAGCACATCTAACGTTGGATTCAGCTGGATAGATAGGGTGAATGTAACATTACCTTAAAAACGTTGTCACTCCTCAGCCCTTTTAAATGTTGATTTACCCTTTTCTTTTTAAGAGTGTAGGAGGCTAATTTCAATTTCAGATCGAACAGATATAGTCACGAGTTGTTTTGATCGATGTCATGCAATTTGCCGTAATTCGCGATAACGGGTTCGGTTCAAATTTACGAAGGTGATCGGAAATTCTGTATTTAGCGTTCTCGTCATTTTGGTGCAAGTTGGTACTTGTTTAATTTGATAAGTCCCCATGGGTATGAAAATAGGCCCTACACTAGCGCCTGATTCTCTTTATTCGAGACAGTGTGTATATTGGTATTGTGCCATCATCACACTTGTGCTTGTTTTGTTCAAAACAAACTGTCTTTTTCTCCATCCTTTACACGTTACTTTCAATACGCACTAGTTCAAAGGATGTTTTGATATACAGGAAGGTAAACGAGTAATTGCTGTTCGATCACCGCGATCCCCTGACTTTCAGCTAGAGCCGCGTTGGCCAGCACGCAATGCTAAATCCCTCTAACCAAAGATTCTACGGAACAGTATTACCCAGTGATGAAAGTAAAATCCAACAAATCTTTATTTCCCGTTTTTTGTTGTTGTTTTTTCTGTCTCAAACACTGTCATTTCTCGTTGTAAAGTTATCTTTCGACATTATTGCAATAGTCGGGTAACGGGAAAACAAAACGTAAGGATTTTGTGTTTGATTCCGCACATATTCTCTTTATTTTACGTAGAGAAAGAAAGAAAGAAAGAAAGAAAGAAAGAAAGGAAGGAAGAAAGACAGACAGACAGAAAGAAAGAAAGAAAGAAAGAAAGAAAGAAAGAAAGAAAGAAAATGATCCCATGCTCGTCTAAAGAAGTTTAAGCTTTTCACGCTGCAACCTATTAGGTGACGTCTATTCGGTGTGGCGCTCTCTCACAATGAGTACTATGTCGCACGTGGAGTTTTCCTGTAATGAGCCAGAGATGAAGGGGATGCACTACTCGGGTCAAAGAGGGAAGTTATTTTATGACGGATAATGATTCCTTGGTGTTTTATTTATCTGTTCAGAAAATTTCAGTGTGAAAAATTAGTAAAAGTGTCCCAAATCACGGTTGCTTTGAGACATTTTTTTTTCCGTTACAATTTTTTTTTTCCAACCATCGACTTTACGGTGCGCTTTGCACCTATTGTTCTTGTCCGATCGTAGCCTTTTGTCAAGGCCCTCTCGCTGTAATGGGCGAGCGAAGCGAGCGAAGCGAGCCCAGCCCACCGCGCCAGCGCGCAACCCCACTCAGCTACATTTGGGCTTTCTTCACCATACAGCGAGAGGGCCTTGACAAAAGGCTGGCCAGATCGAGACTCCGCTTCCGTTGTAGAGCATTTAAGATGCTAATGAGCATTGCTCTTGACCCCATTGAAGACAAAAGGCATAGAGCGTGCGGCGGCGAGGGCTTTAGAATTGCGCAATACTGATGAGCTGAGCAAGACTCTGATCGGCGATATACACGCACCACATTACGTGGTGATTGGCATGACGCACAATGGCGTTTGAAAAGTGTAGACACAAAGTACGATATGTGTATATATATATATATATATATATATATATATATATATGTGTAATGTGAGATATTTTATAACAGCTAAAACACAAAATAGGGAACTTACGACAGCTCTCCGTGTGTACATTTACAAAGGTTATCACATTGTGGCTTCATCAATAGATAATTCATTCAAATAATGATAATAATCAGCTGTTCCCTACTATGTGACAGGCTGTTCAAAGTTTATCTTTGGAGATATACAAGGTTAATTTCCTTTTCGCAAAGACAATTCGTGTAATAATTCATTCGCTAATTCGCCAAATGAATATATGTGTACTTTTCCCAGTCCAAAGACTTATTGAATAAGTTATTGCCGGCAGGGAGGGAAATCGGAACAATAACTGATGCCCATTTTTAATTCGTGTTCTCTTTGTGAAATCTCTTCATCTGAGCACTTTTAGAAGTAGGGCCTATTTGAGAAAATGACAGAAAGCTTTGTCGCTACACAAAATGTGTTTGTTAAATAAGAATGTTTTTCGTGTAGAACGTGTACCTGACAGTTCAGAGGTCAAGTGTGCAAAGAATTTGCCTCAACAGCTTTGCGAAACTCGAATCAGTTGCCTGTATTGAAATGTGTAATCAGAATGAAAAGACTCGGACCTTCACGCCTTGTAACTGAGTACAGAACCACACAGAACGAAACACACACACAAGAAAGGTGAGCTTCCTGCAATCTCAAGGAATGGATAATCAAGCAGCCATCATCCTTTCTTCGCCATTGATAGCAGGAAGTGACGTAATGGAGCGATGCTGTTGGAGAATCTGCATAAATGTCTGCTACAAGTACTATGTACAAAAAAAAATTTCAGACCCCCTTTGTGTTCATGTTTTGCCAAAACAAAAGAACCACAGTCAGTGAGACGCTAACTTACTTTATGTCCTATAAACCAGGGCTCCACACTTACTTTTATTTTTGGTGGCCCAAAGGTAAACATCCGTCCTTTTTTGGTGGCCCGATCAGGCCACCAAAGTCTTCATTTCTGAAATTTTGGTGGCCCGATGTGCGTTTTTGATGGCCCCGGGCCACCGGGCCACCGTTAGTGTCGAGCCCTGGATAAACTATGGTTACTATAAGTTGAACGTTGAAACTGCCTTTTGCCTCCAGGCTTTTATAATAGCATACAAAGCTTTTATTGTTTGCCTGTATAAAAAAAAAAGGCGGGAATACATGTACACCCTTCTCGCAATCATCCTGATCTGATAACAGAGTGATACATTTTTTTTTTGTTATCTTTCCCCCGACCAAGACCGATGCCATTAAAAAAAACAAGATCAATGCCATTAAAATAATGACCAAACAAACAAATAAACAGATCCATACATATAACGAACAGAATATGCGTTTGTTTCATGTTTGTATAGGTTATCTCTTGATAATTGTTTTTATACCGTTTCCTAATAAGTACCTCTAGCGAAAACCCGACTTTTTTTTTCTTTTTCTCAAGGAGGGAAGTTAACTTCAACGTAAAGATAGCTTACAGCTACATGCAAATGGGGCAATCATACATTCGCATTGTCAATTGTAAATTTGTCGGATGACGCTTATAAACGTTTGATGATTTTTGTCTCCTAAGGCATTTTGGTTATGATTACAGACGTATCTATTTACAAGACATAAGTGATGGTTTAAAGAATTGATCTTCAATTTAGCAAGGATTAGTCTTATAAAGTCATGAATTCCCTTTACCCATCATGGTTAATGGAACTGCGACATCGTTGAGGTAACCACACCTTTCAATTTTCACAGTTCAAACCTAAATCGTAACATAATCAAAACACAAGCAAAATATCTCAAAATGCTCAGAGGATGGCATGAATCAAAACCTTTTTACGGAGATTGGATATGGCAATCTTTATTGACCTATATTTAATACAAGTTTTCCACAGCTATAATTTCCGCCTATGATAGCATTCTGATGATTTCGATTGCGTTTTGAACTCGTACCGAGCTATGGAACTATCGAAACAGCTTTGACCTTTATACATGTAGTTCAATATGAACGAGTGTTTCGGACTCATAACCAACGTTCGTAATCGTAACCACACAGTAACAAATCAAACGAATATTGAATAACGACTATTTTTATATATAGGCTGCCTAACTGATTACATGGTTTGACTACTACTTCAAGCAGGCTGAAAATAAAAGAAGAATGAATACACTTTTAATAATGATACGATGCTTTACAGCGTATTCACAGTATAATCATGATAATGTTTGCTTGCGTTTCTGTGTGCATCAATACGGACGGAAAATAAAATGCAGATGGATGCTATTAAATGCTAACACCCAACGCATCCAATTGTTTTTGAAATACATTTCATTGTTTTACTATACTGTTTGAAACGTCGAATTTACGAGTCCTTTAAAGGGTTACTACTCATATTATCAGGCAAAAATAAAAGTATTAGGATCTCGATTTGCTCGCAAGACTAACGATGCTATGGCGATCGTTCGCAGCAGTGACAATCCGCTTCAATAGATCTATTCAATTATTCTGTTTTCATTGAAAGAGGAAGGAGAAGTCAACTTTAAACTTCATTAGTTTTCTCGCCTTTTAAACATGTTTTCATGTATCATGCGTGGTATCGCTATTCCTTCTCATGGTAGTGCGTGAGATGGAGCGTGAACGCCGTCGCTAAGCAGGACTGCTTTAGCGTTTCGTCCGAGAAAAGAAACAGGTTGTAAGCCTCTCTGATATACAATTCAATGGTACGCGGCAGTTTCTTTTTGAATGGACTCCTATATTGTACTAGCTACTTTCAGGAGATTAAGATGACCACGCGCTTAACGTTTCACATAATAAAAGAACCTTCTTCATCCCCATCCCGACAATAGAAAGCGTCGCCTAAGCAACCACATCCTGTGTACCACCGATGCTTTTCGTCCCGTCTCTTTCGCGTATATACTAGTGGGAATGTCTACACCATAAAGTCTTTATAGATCCGAGCATGAATCATAAGAGGGCTTGCTCCAGTCGATTTGAGCGACATCATTAGTCGTCTTTAAGATGACAATAGCCTTTCAAACACAAAGTTCAAAATTGATGCGCCCCTCTAGCCTGAAATAACTATCATTCTCATATTCTATATAGACACTGAGGTGTCCACCGCGTACAAAAAAGAGGGAAATTTGGCTCTTGCATAAAAATGGGCCAATGGTGCAATTCTAAGCATACTAATTCTTAGTTGTAAACTTACTAGACATTTGATAGAATGCATGGTACTGAAAAAAAAGCACTTTGAATATGTTTAATGTAACAAACCGTTGTCAAGAATAACTCTATTTGATATCTAAAGTCAAGAATAACTCTATTCAATATCTAAAATGGCGCATGTCCATTTTGATACATAATATATATACTGAAAGTTAACGTAAAAGACGAAAATCGCAAAGTTATAATTAAAGATTACAGGTAACAGTGTATCGTATAAGACTCGATAACTTATTATGATAACATCCATAAGTCGGCTTTCATTGCACACTATTCCGCTGCTATCAAAACGAAACTAATCTAAACATGTAAAAAAGTACAGCCTCAGTATTGCAGTTTCATCAAATCAATGTGCTACATGCTGATAAACTGTCCGCATTTTTTTTTTCGAGATGTTAAGCATGAAATATTATAATTTGTTGAGATGAGGATTCAGCTATTAGCCTTTTTACAGATACAACGTACTTTGAAAAGAAAGAAATATTAAAGAGCATACAATTCTGACAGAAAATCAAATTTCATTTGGTGAAGATCGGTTCTGAAATGGTAGAGATATCCAGAAACAAAGTGAAACATAGCGATCCTTGTAAAAGGCGGGCACCTATATCTCAGCCATTTCAAATCGCACTTCTCTTTGGGTTTTGGATTCACGATGAGCCCTTCCTGTTATACTAAAAAAAAAAAAAATAATCACTGTCTGATTATGTCAATTACTATCGCAGTATTTCAAAGTGAAATGAATATCCCTACTAACTAGTTACTACCTGTAAAAGTGGAAATTTTCGTGGTGTTGAAATTTTCGCGAATTTCGCGCAACCAGAAACTAGCGTGAAAATAAAAGCACGTGAATATTTTTTGCTTGCTGTATGTTCCTGTGCGTGATGTCTTTATTCCGCGGAATTAAAAACACGCGAATCTCTTCTTACCCGGCCAAACGCGAAAAATTAGTCGCGCGAAAATATCCACTTTTACAGTACATGACACAAACATAATGATGTCTTGAAATTTGTTGTGAAGATGATATAGATGAATGTTACAAAGAGATAGGAGGTAGAACATATCCTAACCGCATTCATGCAAGACTAATGATATTGTAGCAATAGTACCCTCCCCCCCCCCCAAAAAAAAAACAACAACAACAACAACAACAACAACAACCCCGCAATAATCATAATAATAACAATAACGATAACAATGATAATAATTGCAAAAAAGTCTTCTCTATTTAGAGTAGCCTCTTCAATGCTATCAGTGTTCTAGCTATCAGAGGGCCCGCCTGACATTATTATCGTATATAGAGTTGCTATAGGACGGTATAGAACGTAATCGCTGCGGGGAGGGAATTGAACTCGGGTCCTTCGACTGGGAGTCGTGAAGCTTAAATATCCACCGTGCCACGGCGCCCTCGCCCCCCCCCCCCCCCAAAAAAAAGAGGAAAACCAAAAAACACCCAAACAAAAAAAAAAGAAAAAACAATGTTATTTGGCATAAAACAGTCATGATTATGACTGATTTTTATGGTTCATCCCTGCAATACTGAATATTTGCGATTCTTAATATCATTAAAGCAACCGTGGCATAAATAATAATTATGCTTATTGTCGCTGGCATTCAATGCATGTAGTGTAGGCAAGAACTTCCACTTGCATGCTAATCTCTTGGTTCTCGGGAAATTTGCAAAATTATCATGCACGCAATTATTCCTCGTTTTACAGTAAACCCTTGTGTTCGCATGTTGCAACTTAAGCGGTAAAACAATACAAAACCAAAGGCAAGGTTAAACTTCGTCTTCTTTACACATCATTCTTAGGATGATCACTGACATGACAATTTTGTGTGTCCACCGCTTCAGAAAGATTAACTGTCTTATAATTAATTTGATCGACATTGTGGGATTAACATCTGCAGGAAGAGAACCTGAAGCATATTCCAAAATTCGGTTCCAATATATTAGGCGCCAAATCTTCAATTTCATTCTATGTTGACGAATTCATATACACGGACGAAAGGAGAATGGTTAGCAATGTATACACATTTCCGTCAAACTTCCAATGGCCCATTTAAAATATTATGCAACATGTAGGTTAATTGTCAGATCATCAAGTGATCAGCCACAGTGTGAATACCGCTGTGCCAGCGTGTAGTCATCACAACAAGCAAGAATAGCTTTTTCGTATAATGTACAAGCACGTCAACAGTACGCGGCAGTTTCTTTTTGAATGGACTCCCGCTATCTACTTTCAGGAGATTAAGTTTGCTACGCTGAACGTTTCACGTTATAAAAGAACCTTCTTCATCCCCATCCGGACAATAGAAAGCGTCGCCTACATCATCATCCCCATCCCGACAATAGAAAGCGTCGCCTAAGCAACCACATCCTGTGTACCACCGATGCTGATGTTGTTCTTTTAGATTTGTGGAGCTCTCTGCCGGGTGTGCCGGGTGTGCCGGGTGGGCAATTTACTCCAAAAAAATACATTCAATTTAAATATACACTTAAATTCAATTATAAAAACCTACACTATACTTCTAATTATTTACAAAATCTAATAATAATAATAATAATAATAATAATAATAATAATAATAATAATAATAATAGTCATAAGAATGATAATAATAATAACCATATATATATATATATATATATATGGTTCCTCCGAAAAGGAGGAACAGTAAGAGGAATAATAATGTCAAAGCTACGCACCGATTTTCTCCTTCCTTTCTCATATCTCATATATATATATATATATATATATATATATATATATCATCACAAGCCCCTTTTTACACTTTCACGGATTGCTTCACGGATGACCACGGATCGTCATCCGTGGTGTTCCGGCGTGCAAAATATCGATTTTTCTTTCAATGCCGGTGTGAATACAGTCCCAACTGGTTGTCTACACGGACAAGTACGGAAGCTACAAGGACAAGTACGGTGCCTACACGGACAGACAAGGAATGAACGCGGACCACAGCGGAAACGATACGGAGACATGCTTCCAGAGCTAAGTAATATGTAACAAGCACACCAGAAAATCTACAGCAGATTACATACGCATCTGCTTGTCGACATCATAAAGGCATATCTCTTTGTTGCAAAATCTCATTTTGCGGGAACATAACAACATAAACAAAGCAAAACAAACTAAGACAAATCAACCCCCCCCCCCCCCAAAAAAAAAAAAAAAAAAAAACAGCAAGAAGATGTGTGTGGGTCACTTGAGGATTCTCATGCGATATAAACGTACTAGAGGAGTCGATTGGCTGTACTGATGGGTGAAGATGTGAGCAAATTTCATTGACTTTCTGAGCTTGTATTGGCAAAATATACACGAATTTCTCATCCCGGATGGAGCCGATGCTAATACGGACGTTCAGATGTCTTCACGGAGGCAACACGGAGTAGCCGGTGCCTACAAGGAAGGAATACGGATGCAACACGGAGTAGACGGTGCCGACAAGGAAGAGTTTGTATTGATTTCCATCCGTGATGTCCGAGATGAAAAATTAAGCAAGCTATTTTTTTTTTTTTTCGGCGGACATGCCGGATTATCAAGGATAATGTCGGATGACTTCACGAAGTCAACACGGTCATGCCGGAAATAGTACGGATGATCCCGGACTGACGATCCGTGGTCATCGGTGATGCAATCCGTGAAAGTGTAAAAGGGGCTTATAGCGACCAATTCTTCGCACTCGGCCGTGAAAAAAATAGTTCCGTGTGTGTGTGTGTGTGTGTGTGTGTGTGTGTATGTGCGTGTGTGTGTGTGTGTGTGTGTGTGGTTTATTTTGTATGTGTGTGTGTGTGTTCCCGAAGACATCATCTCCCGAAACATAATGGCAAGTGAAAACATTTGCATAATTTTCCTTTGGTGCTAGTTTCTGGTTGCGGAAAGTGGGCGAAAAAAAATCCGCCTTTACAGTTAAGTGAAAAGGCGAACGCAGATGACATTCTATGGTATGTTGACAACATGAAATCAATTTTTTCTTTGTTTTGTTTCTTTTTCTAAGAATAACAAACAATAAGAACAGTTAACAGGGATCGACAAAAGCGGGATGGACAGCTGAAGCAAGTTCTTCAGTCGAATTCCCGTTCGAAAACTGGACGGAATCTCTCCTCCCGCTCTAAAATTTTACAGGACGACATAAATTTTAACAATTTTATTATTATATTGCAACCATGACGAAGGCCGACGACCAGTTGAAGTAAATGCCGCAACAAAGTAAAAAGGTAAACCTGGTATTGAAATACACAGATTTGATTCAATGATGTGTCAAAGAACACAGAAATCAATGTATTCTATGCAGCTACAAAAATGACAGAAGTCAACGGAATTTAACAAAGAAAGACAACCAGCTGACATAAGTATAAGAATGTTAGTCTAGTTCCCGTTTGGAAGTCGGACAAAATCTCTCCACCTGAAGCTTAGCAATTAATTCGATAACAGTCAAGTTTCCTTACAAGTCGTCGTAGCTACCATCAACCATCTTAATGACCAATTCTTCGCACTTGGCCGTGAAAGAGAGTTTCGTATTTTACCGAAACCAAGACATCATCTCCTGAAACATAATGGCAAGTGAAAACATTCGCATAATTTTCTTTTTGCGCTAGTTTCTGGTTGCGCAAAGTGGGTGAAAAAAAATCCGCCTTTACAGTAAGGTTAAAAGGCGAATGCAGCTGACATTTTCGGTATGTTGACAACATGAAATCAATATCCCTTTTTTAGCATAACAAACAATGAGAACAGTCAGCAGGGATTGACAGCTGAAACAAGTTCTGCAGTCGAATTCCCGTTTGAACGCTGGACAGAATCTCTCCGCCCGCTCTAAAATTTTACAAGACGACATAAATGTTAACAATGATTACAACCACGCGAAGGCCGACGACCAGTTGAAGCAAATGCCGCAACAGAATAAATAGGTAAACACGTTGTTAAAATACAAATATTTGATTCAATGTTGTGTCAAATAACAAAAAAAATCAATGTATTCTACAGCAAAAAATATGACAGAAGTTGTCGGACTTTGACAACGAACGGCGACCATCAAATAAGTTTTGCAACGATGGTCAAGTTTTCGTTTGTAAACCGGACAAAATCTCTCCGCCGTGTTTCCTACGCGTAAAGACAAGATAATACAAATTCAATGTCTATCGACTGCGGTCAAGTCTCCTTTCACATCGCCGTAACTACCATTTGCACAAAAGACGGAAAGTCAGCCTGTTATTCACAATTATCTATAGCACCGAGAATACTTTTTTTTTCTCGTGAAAACACAAAACTTCCCATTCATTATCGTACTCGGCATTGCGAATCATATCACCCAGCGGATTAGCTGTAGCCACGCGTTTTGGACGTTGCTCGACGATGGAACAGAGACGGAATTTCGGTGGTACAGTAATGGTAATTCGTCGGGACGATATGCGACGTTTTAGATCACACGGATGACGGGCTTTATGCTGTGACAAGTAAAGCTGAACAAAACATAAACTTGAACACAAACGGCATTGAAACGAAGCCATATAGTCAGAACGTCTCCCGACGGTTGAACAATGATTCGTCGGGAACGATATGCGACGTTTTTAACAAAAGAAACGCAAGGTACAATAGAAGCCGAACTTTGAAAATAGCTAGTAAGTCGGGACGAAGAGCGACGATTAGTGAAAGGGAATCCTTTCTCTATCGTCGCTTATCGTCGGGACGAATAAACAAAGGTATGAATAGAAAGTACGTGTATTCATATGCACGGTTGCTTATTCATATGCACGTGACGCCTGTTCATATGCAAATCATCAAACATGCACAATGCGACATCGTCGCGACGAAGATATCTCTCTATCAGGTTTTTCTGTGGTGCCTAACTGTAGCAGAAAAGTGTCGTTGTGTATGGCGCCCCCTTGTGGCAAGGGGAGGCATAATACTCAATACACAGCAGCTTCATTCCGCTTTTGGTTTATCTTCAGCTGACAAAAAATAAATAAATAAATAAATAAATCAATAGATATATTTAAAAATAAATTAATAAATGAATAAATGAATAAAAAAATAAATGAATAAATAAATAAATAAATAAATAAATAGATGAATAAATAAAATAAAACCAAAACAAAACAAAATGTTCAAAGGGTACATTCATTTTTTTTTTCTAGTGCCACTTCCGGGGTAAAAGAAGAAGAAGAAGAAGAAAAAAAAGATAGGTTGAGGTGGGGGGGGGGGTGCGGTATGGTATCGAGGAGGGATTGAATCGGGACTAAATTTTCACGTTGTCGGATTATTTTTGAAATCTAAAAAATTGGTTCTTTTACCAAACTTGAACAGTATGTTAATTATCCTATAGGATAATGTATCTCAATTTGTGCAAAGAGGCACAAAGTGAACCTTTTGAGTGTATAGGAAGGGGAGTTGCAGTGGAGTCCGGAAATCATCAGAAAAGCAGAACAGACGTAAAATCTTATCTAGAATGGGACAGGATAGAGCTTAGATATATATTGTTTTTTCAAGCTTGTTTAAACTTATGTCGGATCCATAAGGTTGGTCAAGTGGCTATTTTCCCCTTCGGAGCAGCTCCCGAGGTCACACCCTGATCCGCCATAAGCAAACCTCAAAAGTAGGCTACTCATTAAGGTACATACTAATTCAGATACTACCAGCACCTATCCAGGTATTCACCTGTCTCTTTTTATAATCTTTAAAGACCTTTCTAAGAATTCTTGAAATTTTGGACTTTTGCCCGCACACTGTGATCTTTGCCCACATCATCATAAGACCATAATTATTGGACAAATTGAGATCCTCTTGTACTAGAGATTATGCAGCTGTCACGTTTCTTGGTAAGAAAAAAAAGTCTTATAATCACGGGCTTTTTAAGAAAGAAGCTTAAGTGGGAAAATTCCCCCCCCCCCACGCCGTCCTAAATCCACCAAAAGTAAACTTAGTACAATAATCACTTACTCTGAGCAACGACGTTACTCCTATTCATTTTTTTTTTTTTTTAATTGAATGATGTGGGGGCCTTCAGGTCCTCAGAGACCCTATAGGGTGCGCATTGTGTCAATTTCTATAAGGGTTACTTATAAGGTATTTATGATACGCCCTTGTACGGGTTCATCCCACTAGACAGACACCCACGAATCACACAGCCCACGAGTTCGACAACGATAACAGGTCCATGAGACATACAGCCCATGAGTGCGATACACTGCAGGTAAAACTATCCCACGAGTTCGACAGATACAACGCGGGGCTAAGTGTGCCGGTCAAGAGTGGGCCTTGTTTGCTATATAGCGTTGAACTGTTTGGCTGTATGACTCGTGGGTGTCGGTCTCATGATCGACGTGCACCCATGGATGCTACCTTCCAAGGTTTTTATGGATTTTTATGAATACGATGAAAATGTGAAATTATCCCGGTCTTTCCACCACGGGCCATAAGGAGGACCCGGGTCCGTCACAAACAGTCCTGAAACAGCAGAAGCACTATAGATAATATACATAGTACATGACAATCTCATACCTCATAAGAGTGACTGACCACTTTGTCTTAATAGTCTTGTAGTAAAGGGGGATCTTCGTACACCCTCCTTTTTGGTATCCCTTAGGGTGTCGATTAAATGATTTTTTTTTCACGTAAAAATCGCTTCCCATGGGGGTCATTGGCGGCCATCTTGGATTAGCGTGGAAAATCATTAATTTCTATAACTTTTCACATTTCCAACATACAGGGACAAATAAAACATTTCTTCAGAGTTAATATAGCATGAGGAATCGTTTGAGATAGTTATTTACATGATTAAAGCAAGTTTCATACTAGAAAAGTCCAAAAATGCGAGCAAAACCAGTGTCGTGTACTCTAGAAATTGACCAAAATGCGCTGTCACTTCTATTATACTTCTCGGGTTATTTTGTGTAAAAATTCCTAAAGTCTAAAACACCTGACAAGAACCTATAGGCACATTCCATTACCCTACCTCTCACGTTTGTAGAAAATCCGTCATAGAGTTTTCAAGAAGGAGCTGAAATGTGAATCCCCCCCCCCCCCCCACCGGATCCGCCATAAAGAAACTTAAAATTACTATCATCACTGTCTTCATAGAGCACTAACTTAATAGCTCTACTTTGTTTGATTCTAAAGAAGAAGGTTAAAACTTAGGGAAAGTTAGACTCAATGTCCACCCACTTAATTCTTGGGGGTGCTGAATATACAGTATAGTAAAAAAAAAAAAAAAAATTATCAAAAAGGGGTGTGCCCCACCCCCCCCCCCCTCCCGAAAAAATGGAAAAGGTAAAGGTTTACGTTTTGTTCTGATACAGAGTTTGTATCTACCATGTTCTTTTATTTGGGGGGGGGGGGTGATGGTGGGGTAGAGGCAGATATTTATGCGCATTTGCCGACTGCGTTTGCACATTTCCTATCCAAATAAAACATTTCCAGGCTCACACAAATCCAGATATCTCTTAATGTTGTCTGGTGAACCCTGTGTAGGCATACATGTTTGAATTGCGTTAAACTTGAATCGATGACAAATTGTGACACAATTTTTTTTTTCTTTTTACAGAGGACAGTACGTTTTGTCAGTGGTAGGCCTACGTTGTTATTGGAAAAAAAAAATGTATATTCTAGATTTTTTTTTATTTGCATATATTTCTAACTCTCAATTTGGATTCAGTAAGGGGCACGACACATCTTGAGCTATTCTCTCCTTTCTTGAAAAAGTCGCCAAAGCCACAAGCCAATATTATCATACAGTGGGAGTTTTCCTGGACTTCTCTAAGGCCTTTGATACCATCGATCATGAAATACCAGTCTTCTTTACAAATTGTGTCAAGATGCGGTATCCGTGGGGAGGCCCTTGGAGTATTACAAGAGCTACCAGACTGATTGCAAACAATTTGTTTCCTTCTCTACTCAAAATTCCATAAAGAAGTCAGTCAGTTGTGGAGTTCCTCAAGGCAGTTTTAATTGGGACATATTTTGTTTAAAAAGTTAAAACGTTAAAATGTTTTTCATGTTCTTTCTTTTTTGTTGTTTTGCAGATGATTTGAATATATATATATATATATATATATATATATATATATATATATATATATATATTACATTCGGATCCCCACATTTTGATGGATACCTTAAATTTAGAATTTCAAATATTGCTTTATTGGATAAGATAAAGATAATCATTGTCGTTGAATTTTCTCAAAACCAAGTGTATGTTATTTCGTAATTATTTATTGAATATCTTCCTAATGATAAAGTATTACATGATGTTTTTGATAAATGCATTTCATCGACAAAGTTTCTAAGAATGACCATTGATAACAAACTTTTGTGGAAGACAAATATTGATATTTGTCATAAAATGTAACATTGGTCAACGTTGGTGTCATATTGTTCCATTCCCATCCTCCTTGTGTCATATATCACACGTCGATTCTGCTCGTATCTGTCTTTACGGTGTCATAACGTGGGGATCCCCTCATTCAATGTATCCTGACAGACTGTTACATCTCAAGAAAAAAAGAAAAGCCCTTCGTAAATTGCAATACATTTGGGAGATCCCATACCATGTGACTTTTTAAAAATTAAGTTTTAAACGTGGGGGAAATCAGGGGCGGATCCACGAATTCCGAAATCCCGTTTACTAAATTAAAGGCATGGCGCACGCATCCCAATTTTCTTTTTATTTATTGTGTTTTCAAAAAGTAAATAAATGAATGAGGGGGGGGGGGGGGGCTTGCGCCCGGTGCGGTCCTGGATTCGCCACTGGGGAAATGTACCCTCCAAGCAGTGCTTCCTCAGCGTTCAGCCCCATTTCCCGCATACTTCAGAAATAATGTCAAAATATTCCTTGTTTTTTTTTTTTTTTTACCCTATCTTGTATATCCATAATTAATGTCATTCATCGTATTTTGTAAAGTTGACACAATTATGTATGTACTTATATTTTATGCGAAAAAAAAAATGCATTTACAAGTTCTGTCGGAGATGGAAAAAGCGAATTTAATGAATGAACGAATGTCAAAATGTTCATGACAACGTTTCTTCTTCATTTTCCCCGTTTTTTTTTTTTTTTTTCGTTTCGTTTTTATCTCACTTTCTGTGCGTATGCATGATTGTTGCACGACAGAGCCAGCCCTCTTCTATGTCGTTCGACTGAGATCTATAGATATAGGTCTTTTGTCTGTGTGAGTACTGCATGGGACGATACTGTAATACTAGAGGACTTTATTCCAGTTTTGTTTGTCCTGCTTGTGACAACGTTGACGAATCGAGAAATTGATTCATAAGTTTGAGACGGTGGTAGGTAGTATGGAGACAAGTACGGAACGACCAAGTCGTAAACAGTGTCAGCCATAGTGAACGCGGTGACAACATGATCATTCGTGCACAGAATGACTCGGCGTGTGTGCGTATGAGGTACTGGTGTATAATAGCTACATTGTATGTTGACTTTATATACATGGATGTTCACTTTGTAGGCGTGTCTATGTTAACCTGTTTGTTTTGAACGCTGTTTAATGTATGTGGGACCCGGTAGCATGGCGTTTCATGGGTGACCCAAGCCAAATTCGCTGACCACCGGGGTGTACTCGAAATGAATAGCAGCGAATATGCATGCATCGAATACCATACGCCCATCGATAACGTATACTCTTGGAGCTAAATAGCCCAAGTTTAGATTCTTCGGCCGTATGTGTACTTAATACACTGAGATAAAAAAAAAGGCAAAACAAAACACACTTAATTTGTTTGAGAGATTCTAGAATATATAATTGTGGTCTGAGTTTTCTAAATCTGTAGTATAGGACCTAGCTAGATAGAGTACAATATTTCTTCCTGTCCATGTTGTATAATCCGGTTGTGTCATAAATGTTTGTAATGTTAATCTACTAATGTCCAAAAACTAAAGTCGCATTCGGAGTCTCCCAAACACAAAAGGTAGGTATCTGTCAGTGCATGTTCGGGTTTTGTACCCTGGCACGCTGTATATAGTGTTGCAGTCTTGGGCCGTTCTATAGCCATCATGGACGTACTTTGAACTTGACTGCTGTTAAGCGTGCAAAGTCTGTATCATGTGATCGACAGCACCTGTTTATCGTGAACTGAACATTATGCAAATACTGCATTATGACTACTTTTGTTGACCTTTGCTCAGCGTTGCATGCATGGTGTGCATGTGTGGTATATACAGAACCGGGAGTCATAGAGGGGGCGGGGTCGTGCACCCTGTGGCTCAATTTGCACTGTTTCTCGCCCCACCAACGTATTAAATGCCCTCTCAGAAAGAGAGGCATACCCCCCCCCCCCCCACACACACACACAAACACACACAAATACCGCACTATATTATGTACCTTTGTATAATGGTGGTGGTAGCATCGATATCCAGATATCACTGATAGTAACTATACACAGCCCAGTCGCTGTACATGGTACATCGCGACAGGGCTGTACGCGCGCGACCACCAACCACTAGGAGAGCGACGTAATCGTATTACGATAGCTTTGAATTTTGATACTTAACATCATTTTTGTCACCTCAAACTCAACGAGTATACTTTTCAATATTTACTCTACATCTGATGCTATCAGTATTCAAATGTACGCAATGAAACTTACCGAAATTGATCATCATATCCAGCATGTCCACACGGTACACAATCTTTCACGCCAGGCCTAACTATGTATACACAGCCCAGTCGCTGTACATGGTACGTCGCGACGTACCGACGGTCAGGAATTGCGCCAGAAAGTGTCATTTATTTGTTCCACGGACTTATCGCAAGTGGTCTCCATGGACCCAGTGTGGCGAACTATTCTTCTGTAATAGAAACATGCATTTAACGTGAGTAAAGTATTCTGTTTAAAGGAGAAAAGTATACATTTTCCTAAGTTTTGTAGTGCTAGTCGTGTTGAGGTTCCTCACTTTGAGGCTGCATGCCGCGCTCGTCAGACGCTGTTTTCGCATAGCGTAACAGCGTCTGGTCGGGCTACACTGATAGCAGTCAGTGAAACGTAAAATGGAGGAAAATTGGCCTATTTAGATAGGCCTATAACGTCATCTGGATGCAACGCACACACCTTTAATTCTATAATTTCTTACATTATTAGGCCTATATACCCCCAGATCCCCATGTCTGGACATCAAACCATCCAAGCTGGCTTGTTCACTGACTCTGTCGCACATACACTGACGACGCGTACAAGATTATGCTTGCGATCCTAAGATCGAAATCTTATGGAGTTTGACAAAATCTAATGAACATAACCAGTCAGAGGGTGGGGACGGGGTGAGGCCATGCAGCAAGATTGACATACTTTTCGACTGTTTGTAATCACCCTCATACCTTGCTCACAACTTAAAAACGTTTATTTCATTTTCCTTCTGCTCCAGGATATGTAGGACCTATACATTTACCTCGATGGTCGCATAAGTAAAGACGGACACACAGAGGCGGACACAGACACCGACATACACACCTAACCTGCGGCATGCTCATCCTACCACGAAAACACAAATAATAATGAAAAAGACTTGTGTACACGCCACTTTTCTTGTCATAAATTAAATCTGATCAGAATCGGATTGCGCTTTAAAAGCATAAGAGCATTTATTATTATACACGTTAATATTACAAGCTAACACATCCTACGTGATAAGTATACTCGACTTCACACTCTCCCTTTTCACTAATGTTTAATTTTCCTAAAAGTACCTATACTGTATAGGGTCTGTAATGTGCTCTGAGGGTGCGACAAAGAGTGGCACATACTGAAATTATAGGTCTATATCAGGTTTTACATTTGCGTGGTATTGAAGAGCTACGACGCTCATGCATCCATTAAGGAGGGTGAGAGTATTGCTTGATATCTATATTTATATGAAAGTTTAGCTAGTGTAATGAAGTAAATTTCGTCTGCACATAATTACACTTTATGATTTTCATCCTTGCACTCGCTACCTTTCCTCGTCTTTGTTTTTTCCTTCGGATCTTCAATAATAACAGACAACTTAGAACATGCGGATATCAGAGGATAGATTGTCAGCTGGCTATACACTCAGCACATATAGCACTATACAAATGTCAATAGCAACAGTTGGATTTTGTACTGCTGTCTTTGAATATCCAGAGATCATTATTACATATGACTATAAAGCACACCCTTCATGACTGAACACGAAAATATCAATAACCATTTGGCAGGGCGTGATATACAGCGATGATATGAACGGAACAAAGTACACTTACTTAAACCGATGAACTCCTTATCTTTATTAACGTAACCTGTCACCTCATTTCCATCATCTCCGTCTTTATACTATGTATAGGTAATCGGGGATGGACTGAAGAGGAAGAGTATGCGAGGGGGAATCCCCTCCCCTTTACGCGAGTGGTTCAGGAGCTACCTCTTGAACAGGAAGCAATATGTCTCTTTAAATGGTTGCAATTCACAAATGTTAAATGTTAAATGTGGGGTCCCACAGGGAAGTTTATTAGGTCCGCTTCTGTTTCTTATTTATAAAAATGATTTCTGTAGATCATCAGATATTCTTTCTTTCATTCTCTTTGCGGATGATTCAAATTTGTTTTTTTTTTTTTGCATAATAATCCTTTTACCCTTGTAAATACATTAAAATTTGAATTAGAAAAAGTTGCTCAATGGATAAGAGCTAATAAATTATCTCTCAATCTTCAAAAAACAAATTATATGCTTTTCAGCAACTCCAATGAGGCATTACCTGTTGATATTATTTTTGATGGCACACCACTGGAAAATGTTTCTTATATCAAATTTCTGGGAATAACAGTTGATAATAAGCTTTCATGGAAATTTCATATTGATGTAAGTATATGTAAGATTATTTCACGAAATATTGGTATAATCAACAAGATTAAATTTTGTCTTCCTTTGTCGTCCTGCTTACATTATATTCATCCCTCATATTGCCTTATTTAAATTACGATATTCTTGTATGGGGAAATACATATCAAACTCTTTTGGATAAAGTACTTCTGCTACAAAAGAAGTCACTGCGTATTATATGTCACACTGCATATTTGTCTCATATTGATCCGTTATTTTTTGAAAATAGATTATTTAGAATTAAAGATTTGTATTTGTTTAATTTAGGACAATTTCTGTATAATTACAATGAAAATAATCTTCCATATATATATATATATATATATATATATATATATGAATCAATGTTTTCAAAAAATCAATCCGTTCATAATTATCCTACAAGGCAATCCAACGAATTTCATTTGCCATTTTTAAGGACTTTGCTGGCTCAGCAAACCTTCATCTACGAGGGGCCAAAGTATTGGAACTCACTTCCCAACGACATAATAACAGCACAAACTTTGAATTCTTTTAAGAACAAATTAAAATCCTTTCTGTTGAAATCTTATGATGTACAACCAAATTAGGTTCGGTTTCATTGTCTCAATCAAGTCGTTTTTTTTTTTGTTTTTTTTTTTTACAAGTATTAAGATATCACACAGAAATCATTTTTTTAAGGAAAACAATCTGTCTAACATAAGTTTACCTCAGATATTTCTTTTATTGTACCAGACAACAGTGCGTCCATTCTCTTTCTCTTTTTTTATATCCGTTCCTATGCATTCATACCGGCATATACACCCAATCAATCGCAATATCGAACCAGGGAGCGTTTTATTGTTTTATTGCATTTTCATCATGTAGTACAGTATGCTTGTGTCCACGATGGCGTGTGTTGTACCATAGTCTCATTTCCCCCTTTTTACTCTTTTTCTTTCTTTTTTCCCCCTTTTTTCCCTTCCTAAGTTAATTTCATGTCAGTTGACATTGGTTTCTTTGATTTTGTGTACGTATTTTTCGAGGGTCCCATACCCTACAAGCTTTGCTTTTTAGTGGGACCCTCCATTTCCATTCCAATTTTTGTATTATGTATTTTTGAAGATTTTGAATTACGGTCTCTGTCATAAAGTGCAAAATAATACCTTTGAAATGATATATTGGTCATTACATATAAAGGTACATTTTTTAAGTTATGGTCAAAAGAAGCAAAATTTTTCTTATTATTCTCTTTATTTTTCTTTACCTTTAATCGCAAATATCTCCATTTGGCAAATATGGACTTATCGGTTTTTGCAAACAAACTCTTCATATGTACATACCTTAGAAAGGAAATTCTGTTGTTACTCGTGACCACTTGTACGTTTTCTCTGAAATTGTTACAAATATGTTCTGTATATGTATTGCATATTTCTGTTTATTCAATTGAAATGGAAATAAAATTGAATTGAATTGAATAGAATTGAATTGACATTTTGCATAATTATTTAGGTTTAAAATTCAGCGATCTTGATGAACACATTCCTTTTGAGAGAATTTTAAAATATCTTAAGATAATATTCTCATGATTCCGTCACAATCATTGATACCATAACAAATAACAAAAAACAACAACAACAACGGCCCGTTAACGATCGCCCGTGAACTGCACGTTACTTGAATATGAGGCCATCCTGAAGCAAATCATTTTCACACAACAATAGATACAATGTACTCTTAAATGAATCCCACAAGGATTGGAACAATCATCCCCCAGCATTCCCACTGATTCCCACTGATCAGTTACGAGCCATCCCCTTTAATGATTGAAGTCATGCGATTTTTTTTTTTTTTTCACAAGGGCTAGAATGAGCTTTAACAAGACGTTTGTGCGACGATGGATTTCTTACCGTATTACTACTATCAATTGATAAAATGAAAATTCAGCCCACCTCATTTCTTTCCATATATTCCCCCTTATACACGCCACAACGGTATATTATGTAGATGTACATGTAATTGTGAAGACGCAACCTTGTATTTACTTCCTTTTTCTGCCGCCATAGGTCTACCTGAAATAAGCAGCCATGAAGACAACGAGGACCAACGGAACGGCTACCCTCATCGCCATTTTATGCCTCACGTCAGTCTTTACAATAATTAGTAAGTTGCAAAATTATTTATTTAATATAATCGAGGAAAATTAATAGACAGTAATGGTCAAATTGCTCGGCTTAAAAAGTGACTTGAGAAGGCAGACAGTGGAATTTTGTTTAGGTGTTCTTCTTCCTCTTCTTTGTCTCTCTCTCTCTCTCTCTTTGCCCCTGCTAGTATTTCCTGTTGAAGGAATGTCGGTAGTTTATAGTAATGCAATTTTCGCCTGAAGATTTAATTATATAAGTTCATCGCAGCAACTTCAAATTATCGTTTGCGTCCTTCGTTTCGGGTGAAAGGGAAGTGAACTAATGACTATTCAAGTGGTTAAAAGAGAATGAGAGTGAATGAAAAAGTTACACTCCTTAAAAACGTTAACAAGAAACTTTGTTCGTCCTTATATTACATACATCATTATACATGTATATCATTTTCAACTCAAACATGCCACTTCTAAAAGATGAATTACTTTGTGAAATCTTCATTGTTATAATCTATTGTGTATTGTTCATGAGACGACTAATATCAATATATTCTTTATCTCCATCTAATTGCATAACGTTTGAATTTGTAATTAGACATAGACAGTGGATGTTTGATCAGGGAAGTGGAAGATCTGGTTTGATCTAATCCACAAATAATAGGACTTCAGTGTATAGAATCTCCCTGAAAGAGAAACTGATGTTAGCTAAATCGGCAAAAAGAAGAAAAGTGCGTAAAATAATCTGAGCTTCTGTATACTGGAAGGAACTCAGATGCATAATTGTAAACGCACTCTTACAAGTGAAACTAACACACAGTCAGTGGTCGAGATATTCACAAGCAACACCATGTCCAATTCTAATGTGGTAACGTCAAAAATTCAGGCTTGGGTTCAGGATTAATTCTCAAATCCCATGACACATTCTAACAATAAAAAACAAAAATAATATTAGAGTCGCAGTGTGTGTGTGTGTTGGTGTGTGTGTGTGTGTGTGTGTGTGTGTGTGTGTGTGTGTACCTCAAGCGTTGTGATCAGCGAGGTGTGATTTGATGTGTGCACTACACTATGCTATACAGTACGGTATATGAAGTATACTACAGTGGAGTGACATTATGACCCTAATAAATGAAACGAGTGTAGTGAGGTGTGGCGCCTACTGGTTTACTGTACACCAGTAGCAACGAGACACAGAATTGTCTGAGGATGATCTTGGCACTAGGGCGTCTGTAGGCCGAACAATCTTGTGCACCCTCACTTAGATTTACACTGGATAAGCATTGATTAATTCAACCAGCCAGCGAACTGCTGAAGCATAGTGATATTCATTATGTAGGTCCTGTCATAATAATAAAGTCATGATTCTCTGTAAATATTGAATCAAGCGCCATTCTAGCCATGCGAACGTAGAAATGACTCCGTGTAGTTGTATGTGTATGCAATGCAGACCGATGTGTGCTTACTGGGAGCTTTTGATAATGTTCTCGCACTCAGACAGTGTAAACTTCATGCATCTTTGCCCATAACATGCAGTCTCTACTACGACGAAATAACACCTCATCCTTTTCACAAAATCGACTGAATTCGCATAAACGTTTATGTGACCAGCATGCGACTAATCAAGCTTCCTTTTGCGTATATAGACTACATATCGTATTTCTATTAGAGCCTACTTTGACAGGCTTTGTATATGATATATTGAAACAGACTCTTGTACTTATCATGCATACAGGTGGAATTTTATCTATTTTCGTTTTGTAATTTGGTATTGTAGAATATTGTATTTTTTCTGTGTTATTTGCATGAATATTCCAAATTGAAATTAGAATTAAACATCCTTAAGGTTGCTGATTTGATTTTATACAACTTAGGCACATTTATGTTTCAGTTATCAGCCAACGGCTTGCCTGACGTATTTACCCACATGTTTCAGAAAAACCATGCCAGACATACTTATCCCACAAGACAAAGAGATTTATTTCACCTTCTACGTACTTCCACACTCCTTACTCCTCGATCAAAAAACAATTCATTTTACCGGATCCAAATTCTGGAATGATCTTCCCGCTGACTTAATCAAATGTTTTTCCACTTCAACAAAAATTAAAATCAATATTACTTAATGAACATAACCTGACTGATTAGAATTCTTTAATATGTTATCCGCAGTATCCTCATTCAATGTATGACGGATCAACCTGCAGTGTATGATCGATTTACCTCTGGCTTATTCTCCCATTATATAATCACTACATCAGTACCTATGTTTACATTTTGAACTCGTTATGAATTTGATTCTAAAAATGTGCTCGTATACTTTTGTATCTATAATATGCTATTTTTTCACTCAGTTCTTATTCTTGTTGGTTCTTGTTTTTCGTTTTTTCTTCTCTTCCCTTTCTTCTTCACTTTGTACCTTGATAGCTTAGCTTTTATATATTTTAGTCATTATTACTTTGTGTCCATTGATTGTGTAAAAAATTTACATTGGTATTTTTCCTGGAACCTGCGTTTACAAGCTTTGCTTTTTGCGGTTCCATCATATGTAACAGGTAATACAGAGAACTGTCTTATGTACATTATGTATGCTGACACACTTTCTATTCATGACCACATTTTTATCATATTTTATATCTTGCTTGGTTTGTATTTTTGTTTATGTATCTCGATATCAGGTGAAATATGAAAATAAACGTGCTGGAACAGTTCACTGTGTCTCGAGTATAAGACCAGTGCAGTTTCACTTTTTCTATTAAATTCAATTCAAAATTGAAATGAGTGAAGTACGTTATACATGAAGTGTACTCCCTTTAACTGTCACTTCCTTATCTTGGCATCTGTTATACAATAAAGAAAGAAAAATCATGATAATGATAATGAAAATCGTAATAGACTATAACGATGATTACAAAACCAACATAAAGTCGTATACTCTGATTTCGTGTGAGGGCTCAAAATAAGCGAATCGGGTCAACATAACCAATTTTGCGTTCTCAATGTTTTCTGAAAGAGCAAGCTTTCATCTATTATGCAAATCTTTAGGATCATAAAACGAACAGAAATTGTCTTGTTTTAGCCGTTTGTCTAGAACACTTTTTTCTTTTTCTTTTTTTTTTTAGAAAAGTGCAGAAAAGCCCTTTACACTGTCACCACTTTCAACTCTAACAACTTTTGAAGGATTTAATGCTACTGCTTTGAAAGTTGCTATGAGTCATGGGCGATATGTGCTAATAGAAGATAATTAATTTCAGCTTAATCCAATAATATCTTCATTGTTGTTGCTATGATGTTTTACATTGATAATGTTTTTGTCCCATTCACTGCACAGACACGGATCTATGGTCAGATTAAGCGTTTGAATAGACCCAATACTTTCAGAGCCTCTTTTCTCAGTACACATATTTCCAGAGCGTGTGCATTCTTTTCAATATCTAGAGAGGTTAGGAGAGTCCACTTGATTTGTGTTATGCATCATTTAAGTGCTTACACAGTCTCTTGCTTTAGAATCTGCTCTTAACTAGAAATCCATTCCTAGCATTTTTGAATTTGTGATGCAGAGTCACATATATATATTTTTTTTTCCATAACATATCAAACATGGCTCCAAATATTAACCTTTTTTTTTCTTTAGTTGCTGAAAAATGAAATCTGGTCTTCTGAAAGATAGAAAAAGTATAAAAAGTTCAAATGACAAAGGAAATCAATGATACAATAAATCATTATGATCAAATGAAAGTTGACAGGTTTATCTAGAATAGAGGCTTCAAATACCACATTTGTACTGTCACATAAAGTCTTATGAATTGAATATTGAATTGAGTCGAAATCTCGGTTATAGTTTACATATAGGGGTATGCTTCTTCGTTTTCATGGCAAGACAAAATAATTTGAATGGGAGAGAAATAGTTTCTTTCGAGACAATCACCGATCTGTAAACGCTTGATGCGGCAGCCAGTGAAATGCATACATAATCAAGCTTTTAGCCGCAGATATCCTCCTATTTATGACAGAAAAAAAACAACAATTACTTGATTAAACATGATCTTATCACTCACAAGTTCTGATGTCGAGCAGGACACAAGACATGTAATTCTTTAAACGTGGTGGCCCAACAACTATATTATTATGTTTGAGGCCCCGGGCCACCTCTAAAGTGTATTCAGGCCTGGAATACATCATGACCCGCCTTGATCCATACATTTTATAAATACTCAGAAATGTCAAAGACTTTCCATACAAAAAAAAAAACAAACAAACAAAAAACAAACTTCAATTTTATTTTGTCAATAGGTCGAGATATTTGAAAAATAGCAACGTTTTTATGTTCTGTTAGAAATCAAAAGGCTGATTTCAAATCTATACCGCCCGTTCAATTAAGTTTAAGAATGTCGTGAAATCATTTTAAAGCTTAATAGCACCACATAAGGTCTTACGTTCGTGTTCACTCATATATTACACTGCGAGTTCGGACTGCACGTAAGTTCCAAAGCCACTCTTTCACAGGCACTTCAATTCGTGACCGTATTTCTTACTGCTTCCTTGTTATATCATGTGTGTGAGTGTATGGGTGTGGGTGTTTCTCAGACAATTATGACACAAAGTGCATATCATTAAAAAACACTGCTATATACTATTTTCATCCGTTTCCACCAGATTGTAGAATTCCAGATGATGTCGTAGTTGTTGATGTCCGTCCGGTTTTGCTGCGTGGTCATCAAGGGAAACTTCGATGTGAATTCTATGGGCCACCATATGCCGTATACTGGCTCAAAGGTAATTGGTGAACATCCAATCATACAGTCAATTGTATCTAATTCTTACGTAACTTGCCTCCCCCCTCTCTCTCTCTCTCTCTCTTTCTCTCTCTGTCATCACTACATTATATAGGTGTGATATTTTGATATTTCACCCATTGTAATGAGGGGTAATTGCTCGTTTAATATCTTACCCATTATAATGAATGGTAACTTAAAAAAAAAGTGATGGAAATCTGCATCTTTTGTGTTGCACAGGTTACATTATAAATCCCGGCAGCCCATAGGGTATTGATTAGGCGAGCGAGGTACTCAGTTTATGAGTAGTGGGGTTTGACAGAGGGGTCCTACCATGTGTATATGCCATGTCGCTTCTGCTGCATGTGGACCCCAGACCACCCTAAAATGGCCCCAAAATAGTCTCAGATTAAACATTCTAGGTACAACATCAAACCAAGTGGAAACTCAAGAGGCATCCCCACTGAGTACCAAATGGCCCCTGTCAGACAAAATATCTATACCGGTACTTCAAAGGGCCCGCCAGCGGCCACTAAAAGGGCCCTAGTGTGCAGCTGTTGGTCGTAAAGGAGACTGCCCCAAGACTACTGTATGCACCACTTGCGCTGTATAGCCTAATATAACGGACCCGGGCCTGTCAGTTGTGCACGTAGTAGTCTTGGTGGAGGCTCCTTTGCGACCGACGATCGATCAAGTTTCAAGTTTAAGTTTCAAGTTTATTAAAAGTTTCCACAATACAAAAATTACATAAGAACAATAATATGTAACAAGGAATACATTGTTGAATATATGCGATTAAAACAATTTGCAGAATTGAATATAAAATTGACAATGCATGTAGATGCATATAGATGTAAAGTGGAGGGGTCTTAGAAAAGCAAGCTGGTATAATAAGAACCCCTGGAAAGGCAAGTTAAGACATGTAATATAACAACTCACTACTATATACAAACATTAAAGCCATAGAATAATTCTAGTGGAATTCCTCAATCCCTCACACACACACGCACACACACACACACACACTACCTATGGAATTTTAAAGCAAAACATAATTGGCATTAGACTATGTTACTCAAATGGAAAGCGATGAGATGAAGTCATGTATGTAGAATTTAAAAGGAGCAGCATCTATGAGACTGAGAATATCGATGAAGCAAATACTTCCGAGCCAACACTTTAAATCTGGAAAAAGTGGTACTATCTTTAACATCTGAGGGTAACATGTTCCATTCTTTTATGCAAGACACATAAAAAGAATTTAGGGCAATACTGGTAGCTACGCGAGGTAGATGCAGAAGGTTTTTCTGACGTGTATTATGGGAATGAACAACTGAGTTTTTGACGAACAAATCCAGAAATAAGGAGGGAGAACTGGACATGTGAAGCTTGTACTAGGTGTTTCAAAAAACATTTCCCATTTTTGATTCTTAATAATTCAAAAACTATATATTAGATAACACTGTCATTAATATGAGTGATAGCTGAATAGTGTATAATTTGGTTGAAGGTGGTTTAAATATGAAAGCATAAATTAGTTTCATGAAATCCATGAGTAATTTCACAGTTAGGTTCCAGACTTTGCTCTATTTTCAACCCTCTGTACAAAATTTCACTTTGCACAGGGGTCAATGGGTGTGTATGGGAGTGTGTGGTCAAAACCTTGACAATGGTCCTGAACAATGGCCGGGGTTTGAATGCTATAATATTCATTCATGAGAAATTCCACCATCACTGCTAGTCTTTATTCAGCCTCTGGCAGTATCTGTGTAAAGTCAAATGCCTGTCGATACTGTCGTTGAGTCGCGTCTGTGCTCTCCCTACTTCTGAAAAACAAAATTACAATGAATACTTCTGTTCTATCGTAAACGTGGTGACAGGAAGTAAAGAAAATCAATTAGAGTATATATATATACACTTGTGTATATGGAGCCTTAAATAAATCTACTCTGAAATAAATCGCCCCAATGATAAATGCTGCTGAACTCATTACCAAAAATGATCTCTTTTCATCGAAAAAGCGAAACATTTGTCAGACTATCTAATTAGTAGACAGTTGTATTCAAATGAGGAACTTTAGATCATTCATGCTTATTGTATATCCCAAATTTAGTGATATGTCAGAAGCAAAATTTGAAAATGATTGCCAGCTGGAATGAAATGTGGTGTTTGCAAGCACTTTACCGTGCATGAATTCAGACCAGCAGTGCCTAGGGCAATCCACATGAATTAATGATTAAGCATTCATGTGCCAGGGAGCGCCAGACTGACGCCTACTCAACAGGTGGTTCAGGCGTGTCCATTGTTCAGGGCCATTGTCAGCACACACTCACATACACATCATTGGTTCGTGTGCGAAGTTCAATTTTTGTACAGAGGGTTAAAATTTGACCAAAATCTGAAACCTTACTTCAAAATCAATCTTAAATTTAATGAAACTGATTTATGCTTTCACGTGCAAATCACCTTCTACCAAATTGTACACTATCAAGCTATTATTCATATCAATGACACTTTTATCGAATGAATAGTTTTTGAAATATTTATGATCAAAAGTGGAAACTGTTTTTTGAAACACCTATACATGAATGCCAATGAGTTAAAAGACACTAACTCGTTTAGAGGTAAACAACACAGCTGTAAGAACTGGGGGGCACTTGGCCTAGTAAAGTGTGAGCTTGTTATTAGCCTGATAGCTCTTTTTTGTACAATAAACAATTTATGAAGATGGCTGTTATAAGTATTACCCCAGGCAACATTACAATACATCAAGTGAGGCATTATGATGCTATTATACAGTGTAGTCAAGACACTTTTAGGAACAATAAATTTTAGCTTATGCATCACACCAACACCCCGAGAAGCTTTGGAACATACATTTAGTATGTGTTGCTTCCATGACAGAAATTCATTGATAGTAATACCAAGGAATAATACATTTTCGCTTGTAGCTACCTGATGTCCACCAATAATGAGAGAGGGGGTGTTTACAGGTATCCTCTTATTCCTTGTTCTGAAAATAACACATTGTGTCTTCTGAAGATTAAGTGACAATTTATTACAACATAACCAACGATAAAGTTTGTTAAGTTCTTCATTTGCTGAAGATATTAAACTGTACGCATCCTTGTGGGAGGACAGAAGACTTGTATCATCAGCAAACAGTGAGTAAGTAAACAATGATGTAGCACTGATGATATCATTGATATAGATAAGAAATAATAGTGGGCCTAACACTGAGCCTTGAGGCACTCCACAATCAATGTGGGTGGAAAGCGATTTGGTCCCATTGACAACCACAAACTGCATTCGGTTTTGCAGATAGCTTTTGAACCAGTCTAAAGGAACTCCACGAATACCATAAGATTTAAGTTTGCTTATAAGAATGTGGTGGTCAGTGGTGTCAAACGCCTTGGACAAATCTAAGAAAATGCCTAGACAAAATTTCCCTTCATCAAGTGCATGAGCAATAATGTTAGTTAAATGCAATACACCCATACTGGTAGAAGAATATTTGCGAAAACCAAATTGCTCGGGGATCAAAATGCCTTCTACAGCTAAATAATTATTTACTCTTTAGCATACAATCTTTTCTAACAATTTAGAAAATACAGGCAGCAAGGCAATGGGTCTGTAGTTTTCAATGTTTCTGTTATCACTTTTCTTATACACAGGAACTACTTTGGCAATTTTCATCTTGTCTGGAACTATTCCTTGCGACAGAGATTTATTAAATATGTCACACAATGGGACAGCAATGCTATGAATACACTCTTTGACAACCCTCAGGAGCTATATTATCAGAACCTGATGACTTAGAGGATTTTAGTGATAAAGCTAGCATTATTATTTCACATGTAGTAGTGGGCTTCAAAAATAAGGATTTGCTGTTTTTTGTAGGTTTCAAATAATCCTGAAAAGTATTGGATGTACTTGGGATCTTTTCACTTATCTTAGCAGCAATTCCTGCAAAATTCTGATTGAAATGTTCAGCATTTTGCGTATTTGTACTTAATAAAATATCACCATTATACATTTCTGAGGGAAGGTTGTGACATTTCCCCTTTCCGATCAATTTGTTTATATGGAACCATGTTTTTTTGATATCCCCTTTTATATCATGGAATAGATTTCTAAAATATTTTTGCTTTGAAAAGCGCACAACATTTGTCAATTCATTCTTGTAATCAACATAATTCTTCTTATTTATCCATGTTGGATGTTTAATGAATAATTTGTAGAGCTTATGTTTCTTCCTAATGGACCTAAGCAAACTATGTGTGATCCAGGGTTTCTTACATCCCTTCTTGGCACATGATTCAACAACAGGAAAGCATTTGTCATACACATCACCAAATACATTAGTAAAATAATCGTATGAATCATTTGCACTAGTTAAGCTATATAGGTCATGCCAGTCAACTTCTAAAAGCTTCTGTTTGGAAATAGATATGTTCTCAGCACTGACTGCACGCTTAGCTTTTATACTTCTTTCACCATTTGATATGCTTACTTTTCCTTTGTCTATACAATAAATAGGCAAATGATCAGATAGGTCTGAAAATATAAGACCACTCTCAACATTATTTTGAATACAATTTGTGAAAAAATTATGAATCAGGGTAGCAGAGGTGTCAGTAATGCGAGTAGGTTTAGTGATGAGAGGGAACATTATGTGAATACATACGAGATATACCTCCTGAAGCCGGTGCCAAATTATTAAATTCACTGTACCGAGTACTGAATGTCCCCTACCATTAGTTACTCAGTGGGTGGCCTCTTGAGTTTTCACTAGGTGTGATTTGGTAAAGATAAATAATCTAAGGCCATTTTGGACCACTTGTAGGGCCCTGGGGCCCACATGCAGCAGAAGCAACATGACAGACCTCCATATCCATGATATCTAAATATGGTAAGTCCCGCTCTGTAAACCCCATTGCTCATCATGGGGAATGTGATATTGGCACCTCGTTTGTCTAATCAAAACCCTCTACACTGCAAAAAGTCCGGTGTTAAATATGAAACACCGAGCTGGGGTTAAATTTTCGGTGCTCATTCATGGTGTTACATTAACACCTCCGGGTGTCATTTCAAAATATAAAATTGTTGTTTTTTTTTTACAGTTTCTTAGTTACTGCACTTCTTGTTAATTTTGAACTTCAACAAGACGATAAAGAATTTTCCGATAAAGTACTTGATTTTCGAAAATGTGAAAACACATAACACACCACAGTAACACCAGGTGGTGTGGTCTCCTATTGAAGCTGGACGGGTGCTACACCATTGAAATTAACACCACCAATATCAAATCAACACCGTGCGGCGTCATTATTGAATTAACTCTAGCGCAGTGTCAAAAATATCACCAGCCACAGTTTCAAATTAACACCACGAAGTGCCAGGTGAACAATTTTTAACACCATCACAATACATTTTCTACACCTGTGGGTGTGGTCCTCTATTGAAGTTTGACCGGTGTTAGATTTAACACCCATGGTGTTAAATCTAACACCGATGTTTTTACAGTGTAGGCTAATACCCCAGAAGTATACGCACTGGTGTCATTTGTTTACCATGATTTTTTTTTTTTTTTTTTTTGCATAATAAATCATGTTTCCTATAAATGATGTATTATTATGTATACTAAAGGTATGCCCATTTATGATAATAATGTCAGGACCCTCTAGCAGAACGGCGTGAAAAAAAAAAAAGAAAAAAAAAAACTACCCCGGATAAAGTATACCATAATAATTATTGTTACAAGTGTTGTTATTATCATGATGTTATCGTTATGAATATCCATGCATCTGTCATAATGAAAACAATGGACATTGCTTAACCTATATACCTGCACCTCTTCTGCCTCAATATGTGTTCTAGGAGTCACTTTCAATGATGCAACCACCCAGGTCGACTGGCACCGGAATTTGCTCAGCGGTGATAAATATCACGCTGGGCTCATGACGATGGACGCTAATTATTCACTGATAATCTACACCGTTAGTGACGATGATGCCGGCCGCTATTACTGCAGGGTGTCTGATCACAGAGGCATTATCATTCGGAACTATACGGATGTGTCCGTGAAAGGTTGGTTCCCCGATTTCATTGGTTCCAAGTTAAACCTCGTTTCTACTCTAGAGGGCTGTCATTTGCAACAGCAATTACTGGGTGATTACGATATTTAGAGATCATGAGAGGCCCTAGGTGATAAGTAAGCGATTGCCTATATATCATTACTGCTATTGTTGTTATCACTCTCATATTTTTCTTCATGCATCATTCGGACATGTACTCTTCACCGTCAAGGTTTCTCCTTTTACAGGATACATTTTGTATGTACCGACATGTCATTTCACCTTTTTGTTTTAATGCCACATTTTTTTTCTATACAAACTTTAGGGCTTTCCCTTTACCACCCCAGTATCTTATGATGCATCTTATCTCACCTCATTGCATTTTCCTTTCCTTCACCTTTGTGAATTATTTTGTTTTCTAATTTTGTTTGCTGTTGCCTCCTAAGTCATTTTATCCTCCACATGTTGTCCGCGATGACTCTGGGGATCATCACTGGTCTTATACCTCTCCCTTTTGCTTGCCCACTCTTTTGCTTTGAAATCCTTCCTCCTTTTATGCGCGTCATAGTATGTCATTTAAATGTGTGCAGTTCTGGTTGAGGTGAGGATTTAGCTTTTAACGTTTTGCGAGATATTCAGAAACTACTATATGAAACGGCAAAGAGCATGCAGTTCTAATGGGTATCAAATGTGTTTTCTGTTGAAAATCGGTTTTGAAATGGCTGAGATATCCAAAAACAAGGTGAAGCAAAGAGATCCTAATGAAAGGCGTGGCCTGTCGCCTTTTATTATTACCACTTTTTTGCATATCTCAGCCAATTGGAAACCAGTTTTCATCAAACAAACCTTGAATCCTTCTTAAAATTACATGCTCTTTCATATTTTACAAGAGGTTTCTCATCATCTCACTTAGGAATGTTCAAAATCTGAATCAACACCTCAACCAGTACTGTACAGTTCCTTTCACCTACTCATTTTGTTTTCCAGTTCTACGTTCCGCTCCTTACAGACATTGCACGTGGTGTGTAGTCCTTAGTGTCTGCCGTGTATGTTTTTCATTTTGCTATTGATGAAGATTATGCAGGGATCGAAAGCTCAGGCCCCTTTTGACTCCATTTTAACCCACAAGCGATTCTCAGCAGGTTTTTTTTTTTTCTCTCTCTCTCCCTCCCCCTTCCTCTCTCTCTCTCTCTCTCTCTTTTACCTTCTTTGAGGAGGGGAAATGCGCATGGCTACTCATTCTGGATTAGACAAATGTGGTTATGACACTTTTGATTTCTTTTTTGTTTTTAATTCAATGTCTCCATTAATGTGATAATTCATCCTATTTGTATTATCATTTTCTATATTTCTCATCTTCTGCCGTCAAAAAGCTTGCTGTCTCCAATATTTTGCATCAGTAACGCCATTGGTTTGAGCATTATTACCATGTTGTTTAACTCTTTGTCCATTTATAATTTCTCTCAGAAAGCATGGTAAGTGTATTTACCTGTGGCATGTTTGTTATTTACGTAGTTAAAAGTATTCCACTGATTTCAATTGTATTTTCTTTTGTGTGTGTGTGTGTGGGGGGGGGGTAGAGTTAAGCATTGTTGGAAAAATGAAATAAAATTAATTGTATTGAAATCGGAAATGTGCAAAGAGACTAACTTTATTCCTTACACATTATATCTCTTATATAGTCTTAATTGCTCGAGTATGTACATTTATTTTAAATTCATTCATCTATGTTAAATGTACACTTATTATTACTGATCGTCGAGGGTTAGCATGCATTGTGTTTATTCTAATTTCTTTACAGCTCCGCCCCCTCCTGATTTCCTCACGGTCACAGGATGTTCGAGTTCGGACTGCTCCTTGAGTTACAACCCAGAACGTACGGCACTGCAATGTCAGGCAGTTAACGTGGAGCAAGATCTCATCAACATATACTGGCTTCCCAATGGAGCCAATCAAAAGCAAAATTATGAGACTGTAAGCAAGAATGATGGAACAGAGAATATCTATGCGAACATAACTCTCACGGCAGAAATGAGCGGAACATTTGCCTGCGTGGCTGAAATAAAGTCCACCCGCTCCGAAGTGAAGCGAATATCTGTAACTATTCCAGCTCCCACAACGACTCCGATCCCAACCTTATCTTCAACAACCATTACGCCAACTCCGCCTGCAGTGACATCGATGAAATCGCCGGCTATGAAATGGACAGGAACCAAAATTGGTATTCGATCAATAAATTATTAAACTCTAAATTCAAAGATATTAAACTTGCTTAGCATTTCATAACACTGAAAATATTCTTTAAGCCAGCCCCATGCAGTTATTTCAATTCCCGACCTCACGGATACGACTTGTGCAACATAAAGTGATTAGAACCGTTCTAGTTTCTATTTCGAAACCTACCGAAACTAGCTGTACACGCGGGATATTTGTGAGTCACTGAATGGAATCAGAAAACAAAAGCAAATTACGTCCTATAGACAATACACAGATTCAAATGTGTTACTGAATAACTGTTTTCTTTAGCGGGCCTTTATTGATATGTATCCAAGATAAATGTCATACCAAAATAAAGTGAATCTATAACGCTTTTCCGTGTCCGCGTCTTTTCCGTGTTTGAAATAACTGCTTTAAAACAGTAGATTCAACAGAGACTACAATCTTTCAAATAAACGTTAAAACTTCATGTCTCTCACGCGCTGGCCCGTCCCTAACACAAGTCTTTGGCAGAAATCATTGTCAGCATTCGCTTGGACTTGCTGTTGTTAAGTTTGCATAGGCATTCAACCGCAATGCCACGCCGGAAGGTTCGCTGTTCATTCACATTCATCATTGTTTGTACATACATACAGTACAGTATGTACATCCGAACATAACTGAGATATTTGTGTACAGATAAAAGAAAAGAATTAGAGAACACGTCTATCGGGAACCACTCGCGATAAAGTGATTCAAAAGATTTGACTGAATTATGGCACATGTATTGGAAGTGTGAATAAAGAAAAAAAAAAGAGAAAATGAACAAAACATACCTCTAGTATACATAACGAAACAAAAGAAAAGAAAAGAAAAAGCCAGTAATCCTGGTATCACATTCCGACAACAAAACTTGTCCTATAGACACTATAATATGTGAATGAGATGAGTGTGGGCTCTTTCACTTGCTCGTGCAAGTGAAAGAGCCCAACAGGCGCGCGGTACTAGGTGCCTTTCAAGATAACAAAACTTAGATATGTTTATTAAATACTTTGATGTTACGAGACTGGGTGGGGGGGGGGGGGATCAAAACATTAAAAATCGTTTCTTTTTGTTTACAATAGTCAGATATCAGGTAATCCCATACTGAGTAATTTGATACAATGTGCTTTTTTCAAGTTTAAACCGTTAAAAGAAAAAAAAAAGTGATGTGCATGCTTTAATTTGTTCAGGCGGAGAATTCCATATATCCAGGCCGTGTTGTCACCTAGATCTATGAGCGAGAAGAAGCTTCGGGTTATTCAAGTAATTGTCATTGCAATGACGTGTGAGATTGAGTGTGCTTTGCTATTTGATGTCAAAGTATCATGAAAGAACGATAGTAAATTGCTGATGTATTTTAACATAAACATAGCGGATTGATAAACATGGAAATCATTTACTTTTAATATTTTCAGTCGTTTAAAAGAGGATTGGTGTGGGCTAGATATTAAGGTAAATGTGTACAAATTCGGACAGCTTTTTTTTTTCTGCAAATGAAATAACAAATCAATTTTGGATTTATTACAGTTGCCCCATACAATATTGCAATAATTGATATGCGGTACACACACACACAAAAAAAATAATAATTGTTCAAAATGAAAAGAACGTGTCAAAATTGGTTTCAACCTACAAAGAATCCCATTCGCTTTTGAAATCGAGGTACATTATTTTTGGAATAGGTTAATTCCAAGTCAAAGTTGCATCCAGAGTTACACCTAAAAACTTGGTGGATTCCTTTTCACTAATAATGAATAGGCCTACTGAATTTTCACTAAAAACGATATCCATTTTGTGAGTGGTACGGGATTGAGGACTCTTAAACTGCATAAAACAGGTCTCATCAACTCTCAATGACCGCTTATTGCCCTTGAACCACATGGATACCTTTGATATTTCGGTATTCAGACTTTTGATAAGAGTATTTATACATTTGTTTAAACAAGATATATTTCTGTCGTCGGCAAATGATAAGAAGTAAAGCAGATGGGATGAATTAATATCATTTATGATGAAATATCTCCCCAAAAAGAATAGGTCGGAAGATTGAACCCTGGTGCACACCCCAGATAATATCGACATAAGAAGAAGTTTTAGACTGAAACCAAAATAATTGTTTACGATCAAAAAGATGAATTTTAAACCAGGAAAGACCTCTACCTGTTATACCTAATTTAGATGATTTGTAAGTAAGATTTTGATGATCAATTGTGTCAATTGAATAATTGATTACTTAAATAAACAGAAAATCCAGTAAGATGTTCTTTGTTAGACAAAGTGTTGATAATCTCATCATGTGATGTATTAAAGCGTATGCAGTTGAGTAGCCCTTCCTAAAACCAAAATTATTCGGATTAAGAAGATTGCTATCAATAAGAACTTAATTATAAACGATCACAAACAATATTTTCAACATTCCAAACTGTAACGGGATGAAACGAAATGGGGTGATATTTTTTCTTACTTCGGCAGGATTCGTTTGGATACTCATTCGTGAAAAATGATTACCACCTGCTCAGGGAATCTGAATTTGAAAATAGGCTTCACTTTAACCCAGATAGATGGATAGTTAAACAAAAAGCCATTGAGCTTTCCCGACTTGGCAGATAACACTGGTCCTCATGCTTTGATGAATTTACAAAAAAATGAGGCTGGGGTGGTAAAAGGGAATTGATTCGCGCAGATATCGCGCAAATATCGAGCCAATAGTGCTAAGTTGGGAAAGCTGAATGCTTGCTTTTTAACTATAGAAATAAGTAGAAATGAAGCATGTTTTCATGCAACATCCTCTCCAGAATGCGCCATTCATATTCAACGCATACACAAGATCTCATACGACAGAAGAAAGCGTGAATATTTTAGTTCTTAACTTTGTTTTTCGAAAAGATAACAAAAAAGGACCTGTTGCACCTTTCCGGACAAGCTACGCGTGCTCGTTGCGTGTATTGATTTTCCAGAGCGCACGGTAATTTTCTGCGGACGAACAAAGATTTGGGCTAGTTTCGCGAGCGTCTTACTTGTTTGACGTGTGCTACTTACGTTCTACTCACGTTGTGGTTACGGGCTAGATGCGAGTTGCCTGCGAGGTGCTACCTATACGACCCTCCACCGGTGTTCTGCTCGGACATCTGCGGGCAATCCCAGCGACTCATCCGGAACAATGTGAGCATGCTCAAGGGCCCGTAATACCTTTCCGGGTAAGCCTTGCTTCAGTGACTTGCGGAACAAAAATTTGCTACCCGGAGGTCCACGCAGATGACATTCACAATGACAGTAGTTGCACACGTAAGACCAATTTACCCGCAGCCAAGTTTTGAGCATGCACAAAACCATAGGCGTAGCCAGGATTTTTTAGAGGGGGGTGTTTAACCCTATTAAGCCCAAGCTATTTTGACCCCTTGCAGGCCCAGGGGGGGGGGGGCACATTGTGCCCCCCCCCCCTTTATAACTTTTTTATTATTTGATGTATCATTGTCATATTTGGCACATGGGTAGAGTAACTCATACTCTACACGACTGTACATTTGAATTTTCTCAAGGTCACCCATGGAGGGCGCTAGTTTCCAAAATATAAAGAAATACATAGGAAACGTGCTAAAAACATGATTTTTCTGCATAATTTCTTTATCCCGATTATATATGTCTTATCATAGACCAATCATTTTCATATTTGTCACAAGTGATAAACAAGTGGAATCTTATTATTTGTTATGGTTGAAATTTCTCAAGGTCACCACATGGGGGCGCTATTCGTGTCAACATAATAATACATTATGAGACCTGAGATGAAATCTTTGGGATGGGTACATGTACAGTTATGACATTTCATATTTGCATAATAGTGGCATTTCAAGATTACAAATTGAAAAAATGAAGAACTAATGATGTTAGAGGCATAGCTTGGGTGAGGGAATCAAAATATCACAAAATAGAAGGGCAATCTTTAGAAAGTATTATTGTTTTCAATTATCTCTATTATATCTATTGTTTTATGCCTTTGTCACATAAAAACACGGGAAATAATAAGAAAAACTTTCCAGGACCACGTTATTACTTCAAATTTTACTCGTTCAACAAATTTCAGCCAAGAAACACCCATTTCATCCACTGTAATGCTGTTAAATAAAATGGGAACAGAAAAAAAGATGCAAAATCTGACTGACATGGTTGTCAGTTTATGGTTGCCATGGCAACCAGCAACATCAAATATAGCTGCATTATATATCAAAATGTTCGCAATAAGATTTTAGGAAAAGTCACCAAATTTGGTTGAAATCGGATAAAGGGCGAAGGAGTGGCAAATGAAAATCTGGTAGGAGGGGGCATAATGTCCCCCCCCCCCCCCCTGACACCGGGGGTCTTTTATATTTTTTCGTAAAAGACGCACGGTGTCAATTCGTTGTGCGCTCGATGGCTGTAGAGAGCACGCGCATCATCCATACGGGGAGTGAGTCCGTGGCCCAAACACAGCCCGGACGCAGCAGAAGTTTCTCATGCAGTAGCCTAAAATTGCTACGTCGTGTCTGTGGGCTCCCAAATCCGTATGCTTTTGCCAACGGACGTTGAACAAGTGTGTGTGTGTGTCAACGGCGTAAATCCGTGCTGAGGAGTGTGTGTGTGTGTGTGTGTGTGGGGGGGGGGGGTGATCGGCGATAGTCACCATCACCACGATTACAAGCCCATAACCGGACGGGTGCAGCCAGTGACGTACCGTGGCGGGTTGGTCAAGACAGGGGGAGGGGGAGGGGGCACCTCGTGGAAAAGTAATTTTGAGGGTGTGTATGCATGCTTGTGCGTGCGTGCGTGTGTATGTGTGTGTGCGCGTATGTGCGTGTGCTGTCAGTCTGGAAACTGTAATGGAGACTGCAATACATAACGGAATATGATAAATTCCACTGCGCAGTCATTTTTTTCCTTATGGATTATGGAATGACGGTGTGAAACGACAAATTACTGGCAGCAGCATCAGGAGAATTACATAACAATTGAAATGAATGCGAGCGAGCGGAGCGAGCGAGGTTGAAAATTTTGACATTTTACAGTCCCCAAACTGCCGTTTGTAGCTATATTTTTTCGCTTTGGAAATTAAGTGGGCGCACCGGACGCAACTGCTGGCAATTACTAGCAACGACATCAGGAGAATGACATAACGAGTATATGCGAGCGAGCGAAGCGAGCGATCTTGAAAATTTTGATATTTTACAGTCTCCAAACTGCCGGTTGTAGCGATATTTTTGTCGCTTTGGAAATTAAAGGGATGGTACAGTATTGGTGGAGATGAGAATTGGGCTTTTAAATTTTTGCGAGATACCAAGAAAACACTTATGATATAGTACAGAACATACCATTTTAAGAGGAATTGAAAGTCTTTTTGATGAAAATTGGGTTTGGAATAACTGAAACATCCAAAAACAAAGTAAAACAAAGCAGTCGTAATGAAGTGTGGGTCCCACACTTTATTAAAATGGCTCTTTTTTTGGATGTGTCAGCCATTTCAAAACCAATTTTCATCAAATAAACGTTGAATTCCTCATGGAATTACATGTTCTTTCATATTTCATAAGAGGTTTCTCATTATCTCACCAAAAAATTTTAGAAACCTGAAATTAGGTCCCAACCAGAACTGTATGATCCCTTTAAGGGGGCGCATCGGGCGCAACTGCTGGTAATTACTGGCAGCGATATCAGGAGAATGACATAACGATTATATGCGAGCGAGCGAAGCGAGCGAGCTTGAAAATTTTAACATTTTACAGTCCCAAATCTGCCGGTTGTAGCTATATTTTTTCGCTTTGGAAATTAAGGGGGCGCAACGGGCGCAACTGCTGGTAATTACTGGCAACAACATCGGGAGAATGGCATCACGATTAATGCGAGCGAGCGAAGCGAGCGATCTTGAAAATGTTGACATATTACATGCAGTCCCAAAACTGCCGGTTGTAGCTATATTTTTTCGCTTTGGAAATTAAGGGGGGGGGCACCGGGTGCAACTGCTGGCAATTACTGGCAGCAACATTAGGAGAATAACATAAAGATTATAATATGCGAGCGAGCGCAGCTAGTGAGCCTGCAAATTTTGACATTTTACAGTCCCAAAACTGCCGTTTGTGTAGCTGTATTTTTTCACTTTGGATATTAAGGGGAGGGGGGCGCACCGGGCGCAACTGCTGGCAATTACTGGTACCAACATCAGCAGAATGGCATAGCGATTAAATGCGAGTGAGCTTGAAAATTTTGATATTTTGCAGTCCCAAAACTGCCGTTTGTAGCTATACTTTTTTGGCTTTGGAAATTAAGGGGGGTGCAACGGGCGCAACTGCTGTCAATAACTGGCAGTGACATCAGGAGAATAGTATAACAACTAAATGTGAGCGAGTGGAGCGAGTGAGCTTGAAAATTTTGACATTTTTCAGTCTCAAAACTGCCGTTTGTAGCTATACTTTATAATAAGGGGGGCGCACCGGGCGCAACTACTGGCAATTACTGGCAGCAACATCAGGAGAATGGCATAGCGATTAAATGCGATCGAGCGGACCGAGTGAGCTTGAAAATTTTGACATTTTGCACTCCAAAAACTGCCTTTTGTAGCTATATTTTTACGCTTTGGAAATTGAGAGGGTAGTCAATGGTGTCGGTTTATGTTCATGATTTGGGGAGGTATGATGTATGACCAGCGAGGGGACGTCGAAGTGACCAAATGGGGGAAGGATATCCAAAACCTGCACTTTAGAACATCCTCTAATATTATTGTTTGTGTTTGTGTGTGTGTGTGTTTTATATACATGAAAAAGTTAGGAAATAGCCCAGGTCAAGTCTTATTATTGGCAATGCAAGGCATTTTGATATAGACCAGTATGTAAAGCAACACTGCAAAATCATTAATGATCTAGCTTTGATATAATAAACGAAGCGTAAGGTATCAGGTGTACATTCTACATCAAATTGCGCAACGTTACAGCGACTCTTTTTGCTGTTCGGATGTTCTGAGTACACTGCACACATCCTGCTTATATTCAGAATGCCAACCAGGAATCATGCTGAATCGCAATATTTTGTCGGCTCCGGACTTTTTGCACAACGTTTCACGTTATACACCTCTTTAATTATGGTTACAAGAAATCTTAGAAAAATATCTTATTTCTTGATCCCCCTTTCATGTCGATTTCAAAAGCAGTTTAGTAACCCTTGAATTACCATTTTGGTAAGTTTTTTATTCTTTTTTTACGAGCGGATGCGGGGGGGGGGGGGAAGCTTGGCGCCCCCCCCCCCCACACACACACACACACTTAACAGGGATCGAATGTACCACTGTTTTGCATGAAATATAAAGTATGAGGGAAGTGGCAGCAAAAATATGAAGACTTTTTGTTTTTGTTTTTGTTTTTTTTTCTTTTGCTTGTCAGCCGACTTTTGGTGGAAAATCAGACCTTGAAAGAACGAGGAGTATTTGCTGTTGTTTCTCTTATCTTTTGATTTTCTTTCTTCTTGACTGACAGGTGATTTTGACCCCCCCCCCCTCCCTTTAAAAACGTAGCATAGCCCTGAATAATGCCCAAATATATTCAATGAAATGGTAATATGGATCTCCATTTCTTTGCATGTAATAACGTACCGGTATTATCTTCCTGTAGGTATTGTATTTTTCTATTTTCTTGATTTAAGTCAATAAAGCAATCATCCCAGAGGCATCGTTCTGTAATGATGGTGGGTGGGGGAGGGACTTGGAGTTGGAATATCTGTGCGAGGGAGCGGAGCGACCGAATGGGGGACGGTGTGGGAGGGGGATACCCCCTCTCAGACGAGGAAGATTTTGCATTTTCAGACCTGAAATTAAGCGATCTGGTGCACACTTTTGGTGAAATTTTGGATTTACATGTTTACAATGTAGGCCTATAGGGCTATACTATTTGACGTTGTCAACGTCTGGGTCATACCAGTTATGTCGATATTACTGTCTTTGCGAGCGAGCGAAGCGAGCGAGCGCTTGAGAAAATTATGTATACATTATCCTACAAGACTATTCAGCTCTGTTACCTGTCTGGAGGCGGGCGTACGAACGTCATGCAATATGCCAAAATTGATGCAATCACATTTCTGCTTCCTCCATTTTTTTCCCTCAAATTTCGGGGGGGGGGATGATTGTACAGGCCATCCCCCTCCTCCATTTCAGGGGGGGGGGGGAGATATATCCCCCCCATCCCCCGGGATTTACGCCCATGGTGTGTGTGTGTGGGGGGGGGGGGGGGGGGGGCAATGCACGGTGCAATGTGCGTCCCTCAAGAACATACATGCATCCCCCGGTAATATTGGAGGTGTTCAAAAAGGGGCATTCAATGCAAATAATTTGATATTAAATGATTTTAGACATTAAGTGTCAAATCTTAGTCGATAAGTTGAATCATTACAAAAAAAATCTTTCATCGCAACAACTTCCCATTTTCGTCTTGCACAGATGCACTGCGTTGGCGAATAAAATATTCCCACACCAGACACTACAGAACAGAACTAACTTAGGTCTGCTGATACTGGCACGTCATGACAGGGCTATTAAGAGTGTCGATCGTGAAAAAATTAGGAACTTTTATTTTTGTGCGCCTCCGCCAACAAAAAAAAAAAGGAAGAAAAGAATAAAACCCGGATATGGATGGGTCTAATAATCATATTATCAAAACTCATTCAAATTATTGCATATCATTTTATCTTCAAAATTTGTGGTCAAATCATGAGACAGAGTACTAGTACCTAACTTTGGAGGAATGAAAATTATTCACTTTCCGGAAATGGAAGTAGCAGCTAAAGGCTTTTGTTTTTATATTAGTGTTAATAGTCTGAATCCCCCCCCCCCCACACGCACACACAAATTAGCTTAAATTAACTTCAATTATTAAGAACAAAAAATCAAAATTTGGGGCAGTGCATTGTGTAGCGTTTTTTCTCACTTTATTTTGGGAAAATAAGGAAGTTGATAATTTGGCAAAAAGCCGAAAGGTTCAGCTCCCCTCCCCTCCGCCGGCGAAATTGTGCTCGTATAACCAATGTTACTACTAGTAATAAATGTATGAAGCATCAGTATAGTTAAGACTTAAGACCCCAATTTCATGAATTACTTTTACAAAAGATAATGGAGAGGGGAAGACCGGATAGATCGCCGTTTTTGGTGTAACGCCTGCCATGCATAATTTATTGTGGAAAAGGGCGCAAAACAGCATTGGATAAGTAACCGACGCATTTTGTGTATAAACAAAATAATTAATGGGAGAACCTGACCCAGACCACACCCGTGTAGCCAGGGGGACGATGGGTGTGGTCGCCCCCAAAACGCAAAAAAAAAAAGGAAAAGAAAAACATGAAGAAAAAAAGGAGTAAAAAGGACAAGAAGGTGAGGAAAAGAAAGAAGAGAAGAAGTAGAAACGTCGATGCTTCGATAATACACAAAGCGCGTCACAGAATCGGTATAGCATGCATTGCACACACATAATAATTATGCATCATACAGAATTTATGGTACCGCGTACGGTATAATACCGGTAAACGGTGAACATTATGCGCAATGTATCTTCGCGATTCGGCCAGAAAGCAAAGCAGGGAAGAGAGAGAGAGAGAAAGAAAGTGAACACAAAAGAAAGGAAAGGCGGAATTCAAAACGGAAATAAAAGCGGTAAAGACAGCTTTTGTTTCATTTTTTTTTAACATCTAAACATTGTTGAAGAGGGGTGTTGAACAGCTCAAACACCTCCCTTTTGCCCAAGGGAGGTGTTTGAACACCTCAAACACCCCCATTTCGGCAAAGGGGGGTGTTTGAACACCCAAAACACCCCCCCTCGCTACGCCCTTGCACAAAACCTTTCCTGGTGACTCGGGTTGATTGTCAGCAGAGTGCACGCAGAACATCAGTAGGAGATCCGTTACTGCCGCAAGTCACAGACAGTCAAACCCGCGTGCATGTTCGAGGGTCATTATCTGCCTTTATGCTGTTTAGTTTGGAGCCGGCTGCGGCCACGATTATGACATTCTCTGTGACCTCTGCCTAATGAATTTATATTCCTTCACAGGAATTCCTTCCTTGAGTTATCGCCCCCCCCCCCCCACGCGCCTGACGAGCAGGTCACACAGAATACCTGCGTAGAACGCGACCAGCAAGTAAGACACATGCACAACTTACCAAAATCCTTATCCGCCCTCAGAACTTATCCTGCATGCTGGAAAATCCCTACAAGCAACAAGCCCGCGTAGCTTGCCCGGAAAAGTGTGGCACTACCTAAACATGGCTGCGGGTAAAAAGGATACGCGTGCTCAACCACTCCGGGCGACTACGGGCGAGATACGTGCCAGGTTCTGTCATGTGCAGGCAATCTGCGCGGATCTCCGGGTGGCAAAACTGCTCTCACAAATCACACGCAATCCTTGCCCGGAAAGGTGTGACAGCTAGGCCTTTAAAGTTTGAAAAGCTGAAAGTTGCAATATGCGCGTCCAAACAATAATGTAATTCAGTCATGCATGAATTATGGACAATGAGCTGGACATCAACAGAAGGGAAGGGTTTCTTTGCATCGATGTACATTACATGAAACAAATGTATGATTTTCATAGCAGGAACTTGCGATGAAAGTCGGTTGAGTGTGTTCATATGTTGTTGGTTTTTTTTTTTTCTGGCACGCACTATTTTGTTATTTCCAAGGTTCTCTTGCATAAAAGCAGCATATAATTTGGACCAAATTGAAATTTTCCTTGAATTTCCACTTTAACAGGCATACGTTATGCACGTTTAGAGTTATAGGTTCCCTTGTGAGCAAGGGAACCTATAAGAGGGTGACAAATGCAGAAGAAAGCTTCGAAATTGATCACACATTGATACAGACTATTAAACTGAAATTGTAATATACATCATAATGACTGCAGATTTACCAAGACATCTATTACAAGTTCACGATAGATTCAATGTCTATGCTCCCTTTGAAAAGCACAAGATTACGTGAACGTTTGCACTTTTACCTTGCTTACTCGTGTCTTTTATTTCTTGTTATGTCTTTACTTATTATCACTATTGTTTTTCCAACAGCGTTGATGACTTTTGCTGCCATTTCAGCTTTGATTCTTGTTGTCGTTTTGCTGCTTTGGTGGAGGAAAAGTAAGTGGAAAATTCGTAATTTCAGCTTTCATGTGAGTGTTTTATAGTGAATGGGATAGAAGTATGTCTCTGAAAGAACGAGACAACGAGAGGAAATACAGGAAAGAAGGGGACAAGGGAAAGAGAGAAATAGAGAGGTGGTGGGAGAAAATGGGAGAACTGCGACAATAGGAAATCGAGGAAATTCTCGCTTTAGATTTTGGCAAATTATCTATTTCGTATTCGATTTTAGCGTAATGTTTGTCATTTTAGTTCGTATGTGAAGTTTTTTCCTTAAAGTGAGCAAAGGTGTATACTGGGTAATATCGAGTTATATTAACCATGTCTGGAAACTCTTTAGTGTCACGCGATTCTATGATAATGTGATGTGCAAATTGGTAAGCAAAAAAAAAAAAAAAAATCTCCAAGGAGACAACAAGTATCCCTTGTCTTTCACACACACACACACACACATACACACACACACACACACACACACACGTATATATATATATATATATATATATATATATATATATATATATAATACAACGTATATGAGATATGAGAAAGGAAGGAGAAAACGGTGCGTACCTTTCACATCATTACTTCTGTCACTATTCCTCCTTTTCGGAAAAGTTCAAGAGGTGAAAAATAGGTCTCCGCCGGGAATCGAACCCGGCTGGGTCTTTGGCATGGAACGCCAATGCCTTAAACCGCTCGGTCATGGAGACGTATGTATATGTAGTACATACATACATACATACATATAGAGCAGGAGAGAGAAAAAGAGATAGTATGAGAGAGACAGGGGCACGTATGTATAAATAATGACTCATTTTTGCTATTTATATGTCCTTGTCAGGAAAGCTGCGAGGAATGGAGAAATCGAGAAACTCAGATGAGCTACAATGGTGCCTTAGCATTTGCTCTAAATTTACGACAGGTAAGTGGCTACATATATTAAAAAATATCAGACAATCGATCAAAACTCTCCTTAGAGAGTTTGAAATTGTGTCTTGTTTTGTTGCATTGCTTAATTACTATCAAATCTATCTAATAACAGGATACTTATATGGACTCTTTGCATGTTTTTTTTTTTCATTAAAAAGACACTACACGATGAAAAAATGAGAACAAAAGATGTTATGAATCTCTCTCTCTCTCTGTCAGCTGGGGTGATGGAGAGAGGATTGTCTCTTATGCCAGTAGCCTGCTGGCAACGGTCCTTAGTTGACAAGCGACGACACAACAATGGATTTTCTTTGAAAATGTATTAGCCTCATTTTGGTGAATCAGCTGTAAAAAGTCCATCATGTCAATCTCAGTATACGTGTACATATATGTATGTATTTTATATATATATATATATATATATATATATATATATATATATATATATATGGGTCAGAATTTTGAACGATGTACAATTGAGCCAAAACAAGGCAAAATTTAGAAAGTAGGAAATTCTCCAAATCATTCATCTTACCTGAAAGAGTATAACTCAAGCTTTAATATGAACCCAATTATACTAGGATTTTCCCGGAGGAACAAGTTTTTATTCACCGCTGAAGTTTACCATGTCCAGAGCAGCGAACGTCCGTGACGAATAGTACTGCACATACATTTAACATAGTTTCCAAATATCTGATTCAGTTCAAAATCCTAACGAAATATCTTAAGGGACATGTGTACGTGACTGCAGAATATTGAGCTTGTACTCTTAACCTGTACGTAATGGTAGACAATTGATGATTTAACTAAATTCGTAATTTCTGTGGAAATATTGCTCTTTCGCTAAACACTTTCTTAACTTTACACGCATTTTACAGAAACTCAATATTTTCACCTCTTATTTCACTATCCCATACTTTAATCCTCACTGCCAAATAATAATATACCTTTGTAAGATGTATCTCATCTGGGCAGTCTCTATAACCCAACAAACATAGCATAGTTTTCATCACGGAGGTTCGCATGTAGCTCACGGACGTTCGGAACAAACAAGATATTGAACAATGCAGCTCTCTTGAGTTGGAAACGCATTCTACTCACAACAAACAGCAATTTCATGTCGAGAACAAACTCCTCTGCAAAATCCTGAATAGATATTACTAATTCTCAATTATATAAGCTTGTTTATCTTCTCATACTGAGGAATCAAAGAAAACTATTTTTCCATCTCTCGTAAATGAACGTACAAACGTACTTGTAATCTCAGTGACGTAGTCCATCCTTGAGAACGAATATATTTATCAAAATTTCGTTATCATGAAGTAAATGTTCAGGTCCCAAACTTGTTATATAAAGTCTACAATGCAAAATTTGCTTTTTATATAACGAACATGGTCACAGCTAAAATTATGACAAAGAATTAATATAGAAAAACAACAGAAATGTGCTCCGTTATAGAAATACGAAGTTTAGCTGGCGGCTGGGGAGGGCAAATGAATACGTTAGGAAGAAATCCCTCTGTGTTTGCTCCTTGTGTTACACACTGTTACCGAGGAGAATTTGTGTTATTATATTAGTCAGAAATTATAATAGGTTCGATACTGCGAAGTTTCGTCATAACAAGACACAATAAGTCCGTATAACTTGGATGGATGTTTGTGACATCGATATCATACAATATGGTTTATTATAACAAACCTTTTGTAGCGCGTCATTTCGGAGGCTCGTTATTCATACAGTTTGTCAATACGAAAATTGATAGAGTTCGTATAATTATGAAGCTTTTTTATTCAGTAAATGATAGGAATCTCCGAAGGTTAATCGAAAGGCTTATTAATTGGAACATGAAAAATTATGTTCGCTTATCCAAATGTGGAGAAACAAGTTAACAACTAAAATCATCCAATTTCAAAACCTCATAATAACCGTTTTCACCTAAACGAATATCAGGCCCATTCCACTTTTAGAAGAACGGACCTAAAAATAATGATCCTTAATATTTATTTTTCGAAGAACATTTCTAATAAAAAACCTCCTGAATTAACTACAATTTTTTTGTTCATTTTGGAATAACAAGCCTTTAGACATCGGAGTAACGAATCTTTGGAAGAGCGAACGTGTCAAAGAGCAACCTTAAACCTATTCTTAATCATTACTTTTTTTAACATGTGTTTTCAAAGTAAGCACAAAAGCACAAACAAATTGACGATCTGCCTGTCTCTGAAATGTAAAACGAAAAAAAAAAAAAATTGGAAAAAATTACAAATGAATATTGCTTTGCATTGATGAGTATAAAACAACACTATGTGATGATAAGGGGAGGATTTGTGTGTTTTCATCAGACAATAATTGCATACTGCATGATTTTTGTTCGCTTGTGACGGCATTTCGATGAATAAAAAACATAAACAAACAAACAAAAACTTCTCCAGAGGAATCTGGTATAACGGGAGTGCACGGGCAATTCTTTTCTCTATGTGTTGGAGCTCGATCCCTTCTCTGTTTCTCAGTCATTTTCATTCAACTGCTTCCACGTCCTTTTGAAACTTTTCCGTTTCTTATTCAACACATGCTCATTACAGACTTCTTCCGTCATTATCCTGAATGTGATTGCGTAGCACTTTTCGGATTTGTTTTGGTTTGTTTTGTTTTGTTTTCGTTTTCTGTTTGGTCGCAGCTTGTTCAGGCTATCGAGGGAATGAGAGAAAAATCGTCATGAAGAGAAAAATAAGAAAGAATTAAGGCATTAAAGAATCATGACAATTACAGCGAACGTCCGTTATGGAGACCAAAACTGGATGTGTTCTGTTTGAGACGGCAGCTACCATACTCAAAAGATAAACACTTAGAGCACATGTCACTAAAAAGTGGCGCTGATCTTCTTTCTCCTACTATGTAAACCATTGACTTATTCAACCAACGAACATCCGTGAAAAAAAAAACGTTTTCCGTTTGTTATTACAGGTAAATTGAGTGCTGAACGCTATTCACTTTCGGGTATGAGCGGCTCGGTGATTTGGTAATATTTTCAACTAACATTAATCTTATGTGCAGTGATATATTTGTAATTGTCAGAAATTTCCTTTCTCAAACAGAACGTCCGTGAGCGAAACTTTCAGAACCTGTAACAGTACAAATTGTCTCCAGAACCTCATTAGAAAGAAATTTAAACGCACAGAAATTACAGATTACGCAAAATTCCATTTTCCTATAACTTTGTTTTAAGTGTTTAGCTGTTTTTGTATAATTAGAAGGAAAACAAGCGTAAAATTGTGAGTAAATTTTCAATTGTTTGTTCATCATGATCACATACCGCCTTAAAAATTCTGAAACTACTGCTCTAAACTCATTGTTTACTTTGTAAAACTTTATTTGTCGACATTCGAGCCAAATTTTTAAAGAATACAGGACACTCTCGGGACAAGTTATCCCTATCGGAGGGATTGCATACGTCACGGACGTTCTCTGGAATAATCACGGACGTTCGTTCTACTACTAGGGTCATATTCCAGGTCGGATAACTAATCGGCAGAGAGTACCTAGCCTTCCTAACTCTTTCAAAAATTTGAAAAGGTATTGTCAATGCAAATTATAAGAAATTTGACATCCTTACAACATATGTATTGCTCAGAGGGGGATCAGGAGGTGAATTTTCAGAGAAAATATTAATTATTTGCTTGGTTTTTGGTGAATTGCATGGTCCAAAAACTGCGGACGAACCTCAGTCCGCTCCAAATATGGCATGCAGCTCCTCGGCTAGAGAGCCAAAGGTAAAATGTACCTTCGCCATCAAAGCAAGATGGTGTCCCACTCGAAAACGTTTTAATCATCACGCACGTTCTTTTTTTCTTGGAGGTTCGTCTAAAAATATAATTTCGGTTCCTATTTGACAAAGGATGGACAGAAATTCAAAACAAACATATTATCGTGTTGCTAGATCTTAGTTGATTACGACTCAGAACAATATCGCCAATAACGTTTCATGGGCTACGATCTCTATTAGAAAATAGCGGAAGCACGTCCGTGACGAAAACTGAGTATAATTTTGCATAAAAGAATATTGCGTCCCACGTACAGCCAGCAGACGTACAATTTTTGCAGGATATGTTCATTAGGTGGAACACCAAATTTTCGTATACGTTACAGTTGGGACAACAAAGTAGAATTTGCAGCAGCGATAGAAATAAAAACATCACGGACGTTCATCTGTTTAGGACTTTGATATTTTAATTGTTCTCTGTAATTTTATACGTGCTCATAAATTTCTTATAATTCTGTGGTACATAACCATGATATGTCAGATCCAGAACATGGTCAGATATTAGATGCCACGTACCATTAAAAATGCACATCAGTAGTTTGAAAAACAAAAATTATTGTGAAAATAGCGTTTTTACCGTATTTTTACGCTTTAAGTCCTTGTGAAATGAAAAATATCAGGCACAAGTCAACCAAACCATATATTTCCTGAAAGGAAATTTACCAGTCTTTGAGATGACATGAAAAAATCTGGTTTCTTAGATCATCCTGGCTTGTTCTAAGGGAAAGAATGTCATAAGGTACGAAAATTGGCAATTGTACATCGTTCAAAATTCTCACCCATATATATCCATTGGGTATCTCTGCCTGACGATCACTCCAGCGTGAAGCCGCCGGTAGCATGACAAGACTCCCTAGCACACACAGAGAGATAGAGGAAGATAGAGAGAAAGAATTGCTATATCAGGTAGCAATTCAAATTATGTCGAATTAACTCTCTAGATAATCTAATTATGTCTTCGGTGCTGATATTTTGGGTGTTCGTTAACGTTCACGATTTGAACCAATGTAGTACATATTTCATTATTATTATTATTATTATTATTATTATTATTATTATTATTATCATTATTATTGTTATTATTATCATTATTATTATTATCATTTTGCAAATCAGAGTCTTTGATTACATTGCATTTTACCTTTTCTTCCTTTTTCCCTTGTTTTTTAGTCTGCACATAATTATTTCAAGATCGACATCATCTCCATCCCCATCTTGAAATAGTAGTATACCTTCGTAATGTAAGCGATATTTAAACGTGAACGTCAACGAACAGCCAAAATATCAGCACCGAATACTTAATTACTGTTAACCGTGCTTTCAATAAAACCGTGATATACTCAACAAAACAATAATTAAAGGTTCAATGAAAGTCAGAGCCAAATATCAATTTTAACAAGGGAGGTTCAAGTAATAAAGTTCCAAGTGGCTCTTATCATTCAAACAGCTGTCAGCCTCCGTAGATTCACACACACACACACACACACACACACACACGCACACAAAATCCACACGTGCATTTGTGCCTTTTTGGATCAGGGTTTTATTTTCCTATCTTCCTGAGTAATCTGAAGGTTTGTTTTGTAACACTAACATGATGTATATTTCTTTATCAAATGATAATCTTATGATAAAGAATAAAAAACCTAGGTCCATCACGTCAAGAGATATTGTGCAACAAAGTAAGCCTTAGCTGTATATTGTGAAATTCTTTTGAAACTGCATCATTTTGGAATGCCGATTTTATCAGAACAGTGTCCAAATATGAAGACCTGTCATGAGTAATTCTATTATTACTTTAGCAATCTTTGTGCCGTCTTCATTCGTGTATCCCCGTCGGTATACCACTATCGCTTTATACCACTTATCATCAATGATTAATGGCGAAAGGTATTTACCATCATTACGACATATCCTTATTGGAGTGTGGCTGGTCATTATGCAATAGCACATGATACAATAGCTTTTCTATCTGTCGGGCAGATCCCACTATAGCAGATACTTCAGATATTTCTAGTGAAGATAGTAGCATCAAGCACGGGATCAAGGGGAATAAGACTGTAAAGAACCCTTTCCTTAAACCTTCCTTGATGTGATTATTGTTTTGTAATCGCTGTATAGTCTTGACAGTTAAACTTCCCCGCTGATTCATTATGCTCACATTGTCCCTTGCAAGATTCCCTGTACAAAGAAGAAAACAAATGTGTAATATATGTGATGATCTTGGACCACTCATTATGTTTGGGTCCCCTATAACAGGAGTGCCCACATCGAAGAAACCACTCCAACGTATACATATTCCTTTGTCTTCTTTTAGCCATATCAATTTATTTTGGCCATGATTACCATCATTATAATAGGGTGCATTTCTTATATCGAGCTGTGGGAGATGTGCTCCCACACGAACAAGGACAACAAGCTCCGCGAGGCTCTGACAGCGTTCGTTTTCGACGACAAAGATGATTGTCAAAAGGTGATGTCAGCGCAGGAAATTTACGAAGGTCTATGCAAATGGAAAGACAAGACTGAAGCGGAAAACCAGTGGAGCCAACTCGATGAATATCTTGAGGAAAAGAAGCTAATCTCGCAGAAAGAAAGGATGAAAGGTAGGCTATGTGAAGTGTATGTGCCACTGAGTTCCTGTGCGAACACTATCGTGATTGCGTATACGGTTATTCACCGTAAGGTTACGTTTTAAAACTATCGCGAAAAAAAGATGTTGAAGGGGTGGGATATTCAGTTCGCCCAACCTTTAGGATTAAAGCAGGGGCCGCGGAACTGGGGGGGGGGGGGGGGGCTGGGGAGGCTGCAGCCCCCCCCCCCACACACACACACACACACTTTTGGATCGTGAAAAAAAAGGGGGGGGGGGAAATCGGGGGAAAAATCACACTACCCGAATTTCTCACAAAAAGTGTTCTTCAGATCGCTTTATCTTGATTTTAAAAACGCAAAAGCTCCGTCGAGTGGGAGGGGGCATGCCCCTCCCAAACCCTCCCCCTCTACCTCATAATAGACTTTGTACATACACATAGATGATGCACACGCGGAATAAGAGCTAAATGCCGTGATTTTGCTATTAACACTTTCCTGAAAAAAAGTCCAAATTATTTCCAGAAATATATATGTGTATATATATATAATTATATATATATATTTTTTTTTTTCTTTTTTTTTGGGGGGGGGGAACTATAAATAGAAAAAAAAATCCAAGTATTGCACCAAAAGTTTGCACCAGATCGCTAAATTTCAGGTCTGAAAATGTAAAATCACCTTCTAGTCAAGGCGCTAATTCCTGTAAGAGGCTTAATTAAGGAGTTCGTTCAACCCACCCCGCAGAAAAGGTTTGACCAGACAAGGTGGTAGATGGGACCTCTATGAACATCCCCAGGTAGTATGTGGTTCCAAATTGTGGTGTCAGTAGAATTTTACGGGCCACTTTTCATCATGATTTGTTGGAACAAACGTAAAAGAGTCTGCGCACGCCAAGACTATTACACGCACCACTAGCACTGCTACAGGCGCCAGTGCCAGTGCTGCGTGTAGTAGTCTTAGCGCGCATATACTTTTTCTTCGATAAACAAGGGTTTTGCCTGCAAACTAACTTTTCAAGCCAAGCTGGGTTCGGTGTAGTGTAGTTTCTAGCCGTTTTTATTTCGTCTTTATTTCAAGAGTTCAAGCAAGCCGAGTGAGAGTGCATACCCGGTGATTGTGACGACCGAATCGCTATCACTGGGTGTGTGCTCTCACTCCACTTAGCGCAATATATACAGCGGGCTTCTGCATAATACACAAGCTGCAACTCAGAGAAATAAAGACGAAAAAAACGGCTAGAAATTAAGACTAGGGTCGGTAAACGCTTGTCGCTATTTTGGGCACTGAAAACGACAAACTCACACAGTTTTTGCATTTATTTCATGAAGAATTCTTCAAAACTGCATAAAACTATATGTGTATATGTTGCTAGAGATGTCATCAATACAGTGGGATTCATTGTAAGTTATAATATTGTGCATGGTTACCATGGTAACCGGATGCCTAAAGGTGACTGGTAACCCCCAAAATGCCTCCTGCTGCTGCAAACATTGTTTTTATTTTAATCTTATAGATGCAATAAAAAAAAAATCAAAATTTTTTATTGATTTTCGTTAAAAAAGTTTCCCCTGTTGCCGTGGCAACCAGTATTATCCAATCAGAATTTAGTTGTCAATAACTCGAAAACTAAAGCCCATAATTTCAAAAAGCTCAATAAGCGTGTCCTTCCTTCTGCATAAAGTGTACGACATCAGGTATATCGTCGCCGGTCACACGAACCGACGAATCACTCGATTTTGGGTCAAATTTTCGATTTTGAGATTTTCACTCATTTCGATAGTAGACATTCCATACTACATATTCTGAAATTCTCAGTGTGTAATTCCGTGTAATTTTTACGTAGTTATCACTTTTGTAGAAGTATGTAATTCCATTTGTGAAAATTATTTGTTTTTCCCATAGACGCGTGTGTTAAACAATCAGGCGATTCGACGGTTCGGTGACCGCGCTTACTAGTACGCGCGGTCACCGAACCGACGAATCAGTGCGCATTGACTTGCGTGTAGTTTTTGAGATTCAACAGTTCATTGACCGCGTGCACAGTGCGCGTACTATGTAATACATGTGTTGACAATGACAACGCTCAATGTACATGTACATATGGACACACATGGAAAATGACAACGTTCTTTGCAGACCGAAAATACATGCATGCAGCTCTTTGACGATTTCCCGCTTATTTGTTAACAATACAATTCGATAAAAACTTCACAAGTTAGAGCAAGAATTGAAGTCTGATGTACTACAAAAATAATTGGAAATTATAGACAGGAAAGTGTAGCAACCATAAGTCAAAAATGGGTTAACTTCAAACGCGATTTTCTCGAATTGTCATTCTTACGCAAACCTGAGGGATTCGTCGGTTCTTCTTCTTCTTCTTCTTCTTCTTCTGATTAAGTCTGCCTCCTTCAATAGACTGAAGATTCTTGGAGACTGGTGCTATTTACATTATAATACAATTTATTTACAGATATTTACAAGCACATAGAAAATTTGACGAAAATACTAGCCACTGTGATCAACCGTTAGACGGTTTCGAAATGATCCCACAGATGGCGCTGAAACAATTTCTGACGACAGGGACTTCCAGTTCCTTACAGTTCTTGGGAAGAACGAATGGCGATGCGATTCAGTTCTCGAATATGGTACCTGATAGGTTCGTGTGACCGGTGACGATATGTGAAGAATACTTTGAAGCATTCTCAAGTTACAGCAAAATTTGTAAGCAAAGGCATAATAAACGGCCATTGAAAGAAAGATATCATTTTCGAATAGTAAAATGTATGAAAAAGTTGCATCCGTCGTACTTTCAACACAAATTTGACTTCAAAGCATAGGCAAACGTATATAGTTTTTAGTAATGTATGGACACAAATTTCCCTTAAAAATAAGATGAATACAGAAAGCAAAGCCAATATTCTATAGTAGCTCTTTCGAGTATTTACAGAGCGATGGTTATTCAAAACAATCCTGGAAAAGAGCAGAGGAAAGCAATTGATTGTTTATGTTCTTAAAGGAAGTTTATTCAAGAATATACCGATAAATTCCTTTCTAAAGAAGGAATATACACGTGCGCTGGATTATCCATCAAAGAATTAAGCGTACTTTTGTGTTCGTTAACTATTGTAAAAAGTATATATGTATATATATATGGGTCAGAATTTTGAACGATGTACAAATGAGCCAAAACAAGGCAAAATTTAAAAAGTAGGAAATTCTCCAAATTATTCACCTTACCTGAAAGAGTATAACTCAAGCTTTGATATGAACCCAATTATACTAGGATTTTCCCAGTGGAACAAGTTTTTATTCACCGCTGAAGTTTACCATGTCCAGAGCAGCGAACGTCCGTGAGGAATAGTACAGCACATACACTTGAATACCATTTAACATAGTTTGCAAAGATCTGATTCAGTTCAAAATCCTAACAAAATATCTTAAGGACATGTGTACGTGCTAGAAGAATAGTTAAGCTTGTACTCTTAACCTGTACGTAATGGTAGACAACTGATGATTTAACTAAATTCGTCGTTTCTGTTGAAATATTGCTATTCCGCTAAACACTTTCTCCACTTTACGCGCATTTTACAGAAACTAAATATTTTGACCTCTTATTTCACTATCCCATACTTCAATCCCCACTCCCAAATAATAATATACCTTTTTAAGATGTATCTGATCTAGCAGTCTCTATAACCCAACGAACATAGCATAGTTTTCAACACGGAGGTTCGCATGTAGCTCACGGACGTTCGGAACAAACAAGATGCAGCTCTCTTGAGTTGGAAACGCATTCTACTCACAACAAACGGCAATTTCATGTCGAGAACAAACTCCTCTGCAAAATCCTGAATAGATATTACAAATTCTCAATCATATAAGCTTGTTTATCTTCTCATACTGAGGAATCAAAGGAAACAATTTTTCCATCTCTCGTAAATGAACGTACAAAAGTACGTGCAATCTCAGTGACGTAGTAAATCCTTGAGAACGAATATATTTATCAAAATTTCGTTATCATGAAGTAAAGATTCAGGTCCTAAATTTGTTATCTAAAGTCTACAATGCAAAATTTGCTTATAACGAACATGGTCACAGCTAAAATTATGACAAAGAATTAACATAGAAAGACAACAGAAATGTGCTCCGTTATAGAAATACGAAGTTTAGCTGGAGCGAGCAAACGAATACGTTGGGAAGAAATCCCTCTATGTTTGCTCCTAGTGTTACACACAGTTACCGAGGAGAATTTGTATTATTATATTAGTCAGAAATTATAATAGGTTCGATACTGCGAAGTTTCGTCATAACAAGACACAATAAGTCCATATTACTTGGATGGATGTTTGTGACTTCGATATCATACAATATGGTTTGTTATAACAAACATTTTGTAGCGCGTCATTTCGGAGGCTCGTTATTCATGCAGTTTGTCAATACGAAAATTGATAGAGTTCGTATAATTATGAAACTTTTTTATTCGGTAAATGATAGGAATCTCCGAAGGTTAATCGAAAGGTTCATTAATTGGAAGATGAAAAATCATATTCGCTTATCCAAATGTGGAGAAACAAGTTAACAACTAAAATCCTCCAAATTTCAAAACCTCATAATAACCGTTTTCACCTAAACGAATATCAGGCCCTTTCCACTTTTAGAAGAACGGACCTAAAATAATGATGCTTAATATTTATCTTTCCCGGGACTAACAAACTTTCGGAATAAGAAAATTTTTAATAACAAACCTCTTTAATTAACTACAAACTTTTTGTTTTCATTTTCGGAATAACAAACCTTTGGACATCGGAGTAACGAATCTTAGGAAGAGCGAAAGTATCAAAGTGCAACCTAAAACCTATTCCTAATCATTACTTTTTTTAACATGTGTTTTCAAAGTAAGCACAAAAGCACAAACAAATTGACGATCTCTCTGTCTCTTAAATGTAAAATGAAAAAAAAAAATCTTGGAAAGAATTACAAATGAACATTGCTTTTCATTGATGAGTATAAAACAACACCATGTGATGATAAGCGGAGGATTTGTTTGTTTTCATCAGACAATAATTGTATTCTGCATTATTTTTGTTCGCATGTGACGGCATTTCGATGAATAAAAAAACATAAACAAACAAACAAAAATTTCCCCAGAGGTGGTACAACGGGAGTGCACTGGCAATTCTTTCTTCTGTGTGTTGGAGCTCGATCCCTTCTCTGTTTCTCAGTCATTTTTATTCAACTGCTTCCACGTCCTTTTTAAACTTTTCCGTTTTTTATTCAACACATGCCCATTACAGACTTCTTCCGTCATTATCCTGCATGTGATTACTAGTACGTAGCACTTTTCGGATTTGTTTTGGTTTGTTTTGCTTTGTTTCTGTTTTCTGTTTGGTCGCAGCATGTCCAGGCTATTGAGGGAATGAGAGAAAAATCGTCATGAAGAGAAAAATAAGAATGAATTAAGGCATTTGATATCATGACAATTACAGCGAACGTCCATTATGGAGGCCCAAACTGGATGTGTTCTGTTTGAGACGGCAGCTACCATACTCAAAAGATAAACACTTGGCGCACCTGTCACTAAAACGTGGCACTAATCCTCTTTCTCTCACTATGTAATCCATTGACTTATTCTACCAACGAACATCCGTGACCAAAACGTTTTCCTTATGTTATTACAAGTAAATTGAGTGCTGAACATTATTCACTTTTGGGTATGAGCGGCTCGGTGATTTGGTAATATTTTCAACTAACATTAACTTTATGTGCAGTGATATATTTGTAATTATCAGCAATATCCTTTCTCGGACAGAACGTCCGTGAGAGAAACTTTCAGAACCTGTAACAGTACAAATTGTCTCCAGATCCTCATTACAAAGAAATTTAAATGCACAGAAATTACAGATTACGCAAAATTCCATTTTCCTATAACTTTGTTTTCAGTGTTTAGCTGTTTTTGAATAATTAGAGGGAAAACAAGCGTAAAATTATGAGTAAATTTTCAACTGTTTCTTCATCATGATCACATAACGCCTTAAAAATTCCGAAACTACTGCTCTAAACTCATTATTTACTTTGTAAAACTTTATTTGTGGCTATTAGAGCTAAAAGTTTTAAAGAACACAGGACACTTTCGGAACAAGTTATCCCTATCGAAGGGATTGCATACGTCACGGACGTTCGCTGGAATTGTCACGGACGTTCGTTCTACAGATAGGGTCATGTTCCCGGACGGATAACTAATCGGCAGAGAGTACCTAGCTTTCCTAACTCTTTCAAAATTTTGAAAAGGTATTGTCAATGCAAGTTATAAGAAATTTGACATCCTTACAACATATGTATTGCTCAGAGGGGGATCACGAGGTGAATTTTCAGAGAAAATATTAATTATTTGCTTGGTTTTCGGTGAATTGCAAGGTCCAAAAACTGCGGACAAGCCTCAGTCCGCTCCAAAAATAACATACAGCTCCTCGGCTAGAGAGCCAAAGGTAAAATGCACCTTCGTCATCAAAGCAAGATGGTGTCCCACTCGAAAACGTTTTAATCATCACGGACGTTCTTTTTTTCTCGGAGGTTCGTCTAAATATATAATTTCGGTTCCTATTTGACAAAGGATGGACAGAAACTCAAAACAAACATATTATCGTGTGGCTAGATCTTAGTTGATTACGACTCAGAACAATATCACCAATAGCGTTTAATGGGATACGATCTTTATTAGAAAATAGCGGAAGCACGTCCGTGACGAAAACTGAGTATAATTTTGCATAAAAGAGTATTACGTCCCATGTACAGCCAGCAGACGTACAATTTTTGCAGGATATGTTCATTAGGTGGAACACCAAATTTTCGTATACATTACAGTTGGGACAACAAAGTAGAATTTGCAGCAGCGATGAAATAAAAGCACCACAGACGTTCGTCTGTTTAGGACTTTGATATTTCAATTGTTCTTTGTGATTTTATACGTGCTCATAAAGTTCTTATAATTTTGTGGTTCATACCCATGATATGTCAGATCCAGAACATGGTCAGATATTAGATGCCACGTACGCTTAAAAATGCATATCATTAGTTTGAAAAACAGAAATTATTGTGAAAATAGCGTTTTTTCCATATTTTTACGCTTTAAGTCCTTGTCAAATGAAAAATATCAGGCAAAAGTCAACCAAACCATATATTTCCTAAAAGGAAATTTACCAATCTTTGAGATGACATGAAAAAAATCTGGTTTCTTAGATCATTCTGGCGTGTTCTAAGGGAAAGAATGTCATAAGGTGCGAAAATTGGCAATTGTACATCGTTCAAAATTCTCGCCCATATATATATATATATATATATATATATATATATATATATAATAAACTGAAATATCATGATATGTAAATTTCATTCAAAACGTGCAGTAATGAATTAATGCTGAGGAGAGAATGAGGGAAAAATCTTGGGCGTCTTTTCCCTTTTTATCCAGACTAATTTTACAGTGTAGAGCTGATCTACAATGAGTGATGTGCACGAAAGGCAAAAGAAACAAACCTGTCTAAATTCCAGATATTTTTGGGAGTTACCAATCACCTGTAGGCATCCGGTTACCATGGTAACCATGCACAATATCATACCTTACACTGTATCCCATTGTATTGCTGACATCTCTAGCAACATGTACATATATAGTTTTAAGGCGTTTCGATGAATCCTTCGTGAAATAAAGGCAAAAACTGTGATAATTTTGTCATTTTCAGTGCCCCAATAGCGACAAGCGTTACCGCCCTAGTCTTAATTTCTAGCTGTTTTTATTTCGCCTTTATTTCTCTGAGTTACAGCTTGTGTATTGTGCAGAAGCCCGCTGTATTGCGCTAAGCCGAGTGAGGATGCATGCTCAATGATTGCCACAAAAAACGGTTCGGGTGTCACAATCGCTGGGTATGCACTCTCACTTGGCTTGCTTCAACTCGGAGAAATAAAGACGACATAAAAACGTCTGGAAACTACACTACACCGACCCCAGCTTAGCGTGAAATGTTAGTTTGCCGCTCGCTTGCTATAAGAATTGCACTTTGAAAGTTTCGAAAATGAATTGCAGAGTATTGTTATTGTGGTGTTTGTTCCTGTTTGCATCGCTATTTGAGTGTCAGTGTCAACCACGTCCAGGCAGAAAATCAGATGATGATGGCGAAGAAAGGCTCGGCGAATGGCAAGAAGATGGACAGTCATTTGCGTGTCGAGGCAGTGGTGATGCTGGCATTCCAGCTGCAGTATTTCAAATCCAACCTACTCGACGTTAGCATTCCAGACTCATTGTTTTTTACTTGTTGTAGTAGTGTGTGATGATATGAAAAGCAATGGATTGTACATAGGACTATAATCATATCGATGATTGTTCAACTTGAGTTGTTTTCAGTTGCCAAATAACCTCTGTGACTTGGAAGTCATTCTGACTGGGACTGTAACAAGTCTCCCAATCTTGCCATTTCTGATGTACAAGCATGTATAATATGTTAATTACATTCCAGCTATTCCACTGCCAGTTGACCTATTCAGCATTCTGGTATTCCAAGCTGTAGTATTGTATTTGATGTAGTAGTGTGTTACGGTATCTAAATAAACTAATAATCTGTACCTATGATCGTCAAAATTTACAATGTAAGTTGCATTCAGTTGCCAAAGTATCCTCCATGAAAAGTTTTCTATTATTTTAAACATTTGTTAAATATCTACTTTGGAGAGTCATTGTACCTGGGAGTGTGACAAGGTTTCAATCTTGCCATTTCTGTAGTCATTTCTTTCACGACTTCACGGGTATCTCAGCTTTTTATCAGCAAGTATTTGTTTATTCATATAATTCCTTTTTTTTATTTGATGCATTAGTGTGCAAAAATATTGTATGTAAATGTTCACTGTTACCATTAGACACAAGCAAATTCGGAATTTGTAATAGGCTGGGTTTTTGCTCTTTTTGTTCTCAGTGTCTTAATAAACATTCGCTAAAGTTATTTTCTCAGCTTTTGAGTAATCATAATGGAATCTTACACATTAGAGCTTTTGAGGGCAGATTTAGAAACATATAATATGCATTGCATTGTCGAAAAGGGCATTTTCACAATCTACAATAGTATTTGATATACCAAAAAACTTTTCCTTATCATAGTGACTTGTAAAATGTTTGTACACTTAATAATCACAATAGGGATGATCATTTCTGTATGCAGGATATTTTGTGGGGTGTTTTCGAGAACAATCATGTGCAATAAACCGCACATTACGTGGAGCAGATACCAATATGTAGGCCTACACGTCAGGTCCTATGTGAGCGGTTCTTTTCATATCATTTATTGTTGTTTCTGTTTGGTATAATGTATCAACAAACACCTTCGAAAACATACTTATTTGTTCACCATTAATCATGGCTAATTTTGCAAATGAGAAATAAGGAAATCATCAAGAAAGAAAGCAGAGATAAAATAAAAAGAAAAGTGAAAGCATGAGGAATGAAGTTTGCATTTCCAGATAAAAATTGTGGATTTTACCATACAAGCAGTAGATGCCTCACCGATCAGAAAAAAAGAAAGACAATAAAGATGATGAAATCACTTTCCTTCGCTGCATCAGTGGCCACCATCTGGGGTTTCAAAGTGAAAAACCACAGAGGACCTTCCTCATCTTGGGATGTAAAACAGTCAGGAATGTGCTATAGGCAAAAATTGAGCAAATAAAAGTCCACAAAAAAAAAAAGAGAGTTACAAGCCAGCAAAACCGTTACATTGTTTATGTAACAATACAGTGTTAGGTGTTGAATTACTCTGGGGATGCTACCTGCCATGTAAAGTAAAAATCTTTTCAAAAAGATGTCAAAAATATGAACATTACGCCGCCCTCCTCCTCCACCGCCACCATCCGACATAGCAAATAAAAAGAAATCATTCATACATTCAACTTTTAATATAGCATTGCATCAGCTCTGTTACTTCTGATTCTGGAGAAGCTTTGGGTGTATTTTGTTCAAACAGTCCCGTATGTTGAGGTCTTTGGATTTGGTGCCCCTTCAAACAAAGTGGGATTCCTTTACTCAGGGATGCTATCTCCCAAATTTAAGTTTAGTTGAGATGTATATGTCATAATTATATTTTTCAAGAAGATGCTGGAAATGTGAAAATTCCACCTCCCCCTATACCATGGACACGCCTGGATACCGCCATAATCTAACATGAAGCTTCTAACTTAACTATACTATTTGCCTAGCTCTATCATTTGGTTCTTATCATTGAAGAAGGTATCCAAAAAAAAATCCATAATTTCTTATGTAATTATTTGCACATTAATTTTGGTAATGCAATATATTTTGATAATAGAATTATTGTGCACATTCATTCTTTTTTTCCCTTTAAATCATGTACATAGTAATCTGATATTTTCTGAGATTTCGCTGAACGCTGAAAATGATTTTGATTCATAATTTATAGCAGAATATGTTGAAGAAAAATTAATACATCTTACAAACAAAATAAGAAATACATTATGAAAAAATCGTAATTGTTCTATTTATCGTTGATTTTGCTCTTTTTTATTCATTTTGTTCTTTTTCTTTTAATGTATCAAACCTATAGCTCATGTCTGCATCCCCCTTCCTATTATATTCTGAAGTACAGGCATCTTGTCCTGATATTGTCCGTGCTCGTATGTCTCGAGATGTGGTGTGCTGCGTTGTATAGTAACTATTTTCATTCCTTAGTTCTTTGTGCTAAAAAAGAAGAAGTTTGTTTCCTTTCTTTTCCTCTCTCCAGTTACCCTCTAATCTATTTCTTTAGAAAGGTTATACTCTGAGGAGTACATGTCAAGCTACTGCTTTCTAGTGAACTCCTACGTTCTTCAGTACGTGTTATTAATCTGTAATAGTTTGACATGAATTTTGTTATTTCGTTGGTTGCCTTTAAGTAGTTTGTATTCTTTAAAGATTTCATTTACGAGTATATCATGTTGAAGAACAAGTGAAATCAATTGAATTGAATTGAAATGAACGTGCTTGATGATGACGAATGTATTATTTATCATGATATACCGCAAGTTTGCAGGCACACACCCTTGTTGGTCGTAAATGAGTCTGCACCACAGGACCACTGGCATTGAGCCTCTCTCCCATGGGAGATTGGCACAACGAAATGTGTGCTCGACCGCTGCATACGCATCGCTCTGACACATTTTCAGAAGCCTAGGCATCGAGTTACACTTTAAGACCGGGTTACACTTTAAGACCTTAACAAACGTTCATAAAATTAATTGCAATAATAGATTAATACGAGAAGTTTATTTAAATGCTACCACTTTATAGAAACATTGTTCAATAATAATCCACATCAAAATATCCTGCTATATACCTTAACCCTAACCAGGCTGGGCTTTTTTGGGTGTTCTGTGGCCGGGGAGGGGTTGATTCAACCCCCCCCCCCCCGAGATCTCGGCCGTCGATCGCGCAATCGCCATGAAATTTGGCACGTGCATAACCTGTGGCGTAATCTACCAAGCTATACAAAAAGAAATGGAAATTTTCGTCATATTAATTATGCTAATAATTACTATATGCATAAAATCATACATTTTGCTCTAAATCAGAAATTACAGCTCCTAGAATCCTAATTTTTGGTGAAAACATTCTTTGTAGCATTCCTAACAATGTACTTTGAAAAAAAATTAGGTATCAAAATAAATTTCTTATGTATTTTATTGTTTTATGAATTTCTTATGTATTTCTCTGTTTTTTCGACCTTTTGTTTTATAATTTTTTTTTCCGCAAAATTTATGACAGAACCTATATCAAGCATAATTATGCTAAAATTAATTAGTTTCAACCTATAAAAGTGAAAATAATTATATCTTTATGAATAAGAAGAGAAAACTCAATTTGCATAGACTTTACACACAAAATCACGTTTTTGAGCCATGTTCGGTCTGACAGGCATGTATAAAACGTTATGCAGTGTCGTAACGGTATGCACGATTTTCGCGAAAATGGTGTCAAAAGATGCGCGAGACTTGAAAGTAAACAGTCAGCGAATGGCGCGGTCAAAAAATTTCGCGTGGCGGAGTAGTCGCGAAAAATGTCGAGGGGGGTTGATTCAACCCCCCCCCCCCCCCCGGCCTTTTTAGGGTTAAACAAGTGGGGCCGTTTCAAGTCGATAAAAGACGGAAAAACATGCATCAAATTGCACCACTTACAACATAAACAAGGAAAAGTAGAAATTACGCGGTGCGTAATATATGTCCCCGCCGGAAGTAGCATTTAGTAGCACAATGTACAATATAGGTAAAAAGATCAAGGTCAAAGGTCAAAGAAGTCAAAGGTCAAAATTTTGAAGCCCTCACCTAGTGCCATCACATAAGGCAAACGGAATCGAAATCGGGTTAGAAATGGGGAAGGAGTAGCATTTTGTAGCCAATGTACAATGTAGGTAAAAACTCAAGGTCAAAGGTCAAAGAAGTCAAAGGTCATAATTCTGTGTAGAAGTTTTGAAGCCCTCACCTAGTGCCATCACATAAAGCAAACGGAATCGAAATCGGGTTAGAAATGGCGAAGGAGTAGCATTTGGTAGTAATATGTACAATACAGGTCAAAAATCAAGGTCAGAGGTCAAAGAAGTCAAAGGTCAAAATTCTGTGTAGAAGTTTTGAAGCCCTCACCTAGTGCCATCACTTAAAGCAAACGGAATTGAAATCGGGTTACAAATGGCGAAGGAGTAGCATTTTGTAGCAAAATGTACAATATAGGTCAAAAATCAAGGTCAAAGGTCAAAGAAGTCAAAGGTCAAAATTCTGTGTAGAAGTTTTGAAGCCCTCACCTAGTGCCATCACATAAAGCAAACGGAATCGAAATCGGGTTAGAAATGGCGAAGGAGTAGCATTTTGTAGGCAATGTACAATATAGGTCAAAAATCAAGGTCAAAGGTCAAAGAAGTCAAAGGTCAAAATTCTGTGTAGAAGTTTTGAAGCCCTCATCTAGTGCCATCATATAAAGCAAACGGAATCAAAATCGGGTTAGAAATGGCGAAGGAGTAGCATTTTGAAGCAAAATGTACAATATAGGTCAAAGGTCAAGGTCAAAGGTCACAACTGAAATTCTGTATAGAAGTTTCAAAGCTCTCATGTAGTGCTATCATATAAAGCAAACAGAATCAAAATCGGGTTAGAAATGGCGAAGGAGTAGCATTTTGAACATTTTGATCACACACGGACGCACGGACGGACGGACGCACGGACGCACGGACGGACACACGGACACACGGACACACGGACACACACACGTACGGAGCCCGTTTCATAGTCCCCTGCTCGAACTCGTTCGGCGGGGACAAAAATGGAAAAAGTTCTCACCGTGGGAGGGGGAACACCCCCCTCCCACACCCTCCCTCTCCCCTTCCCTCCGCTCACTCGGGTTCGGTCGCTTGGCTTCCTCGCATAGCAACCGCCACCCTCAAAAGATCACAAGATCATTATCCAGACTACGCCGCCGCACAGTGGGCCAGAATGAGCTCAAAGTGCGCCAGAATTATATTCCATGGTTTCTTTTTACCCAAATTTGGTGTCTAGGGGTAATTGGGGGCGTAGAATTGATTGAACATAATTTCAAACTCATATGACCTCACTGTGATACTGATTTTTCATTGGCTACCAAAAATCTGTGTAAATTACAAATAAAGTAATGCAAATCATAGGCTGTTATTTTTTTCTTTAAAGATTAATTTGAAAAAAAGGTCGATTTATCTTTTCACATTCACTGACACTGCTTATATACTACCATTGAATACAAGATGCTTACATATCACAGAAAGTGTATAAACATTCGGGTTACGTTAAAAGAATCGAATTCGTGCTGAAAGTTCCATATTACACACGTATACTGCAAAATAATACTGTTGTCCGTGTGAATTAGTGAGAATATAAGTTTATGATGTACGCTGTACTTTTGGGTGAATTTCTTAACTCTATTCTAGCAGGACATAAATGTGTGATATAAAAAATCAATCTCCGATAAAGTTCCTATCTCTCTACTTCATAACCTTAGGCCTATGCCATATCAATTCATACAAGGGCAACACTCGAAAAAACATTTTGTCTAATTTTACTGGAAAGATAACAAATTGTGAAGTCAGTAATCAGGAAAATGAAAGGTTATGACTAAGCAACTAAGAATGAGTCTACCGTGTATGAAAGTTGAAAAAGCTATAACAAAAGATTGTTTTTTAATGAAAAATCTATCGAAATCACTATCGTATGAAATTATAAATTCATCCTCGTTCCACAAGGATTTTTTTTTCTCATCAGTCAGTCGTCGGAAGCAAAGTTTTTTGCTTCCGGCAACTCACAAAGTGTATATGGGATCACAGTCTGATGAATTCGACTTGTATTGGTCGCCTATCAGGTCAATGTCTGACAGGTCGGGCATGATCCGATGAGGCAAGATCGTCCGATGAGGATCACGCGGTTTGACCTTAATACACACCCCCCCCCCTCCGCGGCTGCGCAGCCCCCCCCCCAAACTGAAAAACGTTCCGCGGCCCCTGTAAAGGAGACTGAAACCTAATGGCTTGATTGTAGTGAGAAAACGCAACAATGTCATATTATACTAAAACGCCCCGCACTAACTTGTACAGAAGTCTACGTTTCGTAACGTCACCGCAAGAAAACGATATAAAGAAGATATAGAGAAGATTCAACATTTTGTCGATTTTTCAGGAAACTGAACGAGCACCCGAAATTCTTTTATCGGAAAGCAGGAGAAATAGCATATCTTTAATTACAAGTCGATGGAATATGTAGACCCAATAAAAAAAAGGGGGTGGGGAAATGTAACATTATCTTGTACTGTATTTCCTTATGCGGCAATGTAACGAATTACTGAAGTCTTCTCATACAGCGATGGTTTACCGAAACAACAAAGAGTAAAAACTCTCTTAACGTTTTATCCGAGAATTTCATCAAAACCTATTTACTTCATGCATTCTACTAGCATTCTGCTTTCACTTAATCCTATGTACTGGGTCTTGTTCCCATTTCAAGAACGGATGCACACTATGTTTTTCTTTTGTTTTCTCATCCTTAGACCCAATTACTATATGTCGAACACACACACCTTCAATCAAGTCTAATATCGGTATTGAGAAATGAACTTTTATCAGTCAGTCCGCAGCACGTGTGCTAATGAGCCGATCCGGCAAGATTTATACAGCACTCTCGTTGACGATCTTTGCGTTCGAAAGGTGTCTCGTCGTGCGAGATTTTGCGAGATTTTGATAGGGCTATGGTTTTCACAGTGTAGCGACTTGTACATACATTTGTCATGGCTACAAGTCACGTAAATTGTTCTCCAGACTTTGATCTTTATTTTCATACTAAATTTGCGTATAACATCGGATGTTATCATGACTATACAATCAGTTGAATTTGCGTAAATTTTACCTGCTTTTCACGGAAGTTTTTGGGCTTTGGACGAAGGGTGGTGTTCCCATTAACGCGACGCGCCACCACCCAACCCACCCTTTCGGCACAAGCCAGACAAATTTAGTGTCAAAAGATTTTGGAGACTCGAAAGAAAAAAAGTCGTTAAACATCGCGGCGATAGTTTTTTGCGATCTGGCGACACATTGGCGGAATGTAAAGGGGGAGCCTCCGACCCCCTTCCCCCTCCTGCCGGCTAAGGTAGGTTTAAACATTCCAAAAAAGGGGAGGACTTTCCACGCACATTTTACCTTCACTTATTTATTTTGAGTGTTTTTGTTTCTTTGAATGTATATTGTTCTTCACGCATCTTCTTTGCAGTCCTTAAATCATTTCCAGTCATACTGTTTTTGAAACATTAACTGTATTCAATCTTCACTTTTCAGGTTACCGCTACAAACACTGCAATCTTGAGGAAGCTGACAGAGGTCATGTTTCATGGTGCGCCGTTAAAGAGCGCAAACGAGTCAACAAGCTGCTAATTTGGTTAGACATAAAATCCACACTGGATTCTGATGCAGGAGAGAAAAGATCGATTGTGGAGAAGTGTTGTGCGATGCTGAAAGAATGGGCGGATAAGTATGAGAAAGTTACTGCAAAGATGGAGAAGACGTGTGCAGTTTCCCATGAAGGAGAAGACATTGAACTAGGAGAGATAGCAAAGGAAGAAAACACGAAACTTCAAAAAACATCAGTAGAAGAGGGCCAACCTTTCAACGTCTTGGTGACGCTGTGCTTGGCTTTAGAAAAATCTGGTTGCATTGACGTTGCAAAGACGTTTTTCCAGAGTAAGTACAGATTGTCAGAGAGTGTAAAATTGAGTAAATTTTCAGTCTGAAGGGGCCATGGAACGTATTTCAAGTCAGCCCATGAATTTGTCCTGAATCCTAACAAGATGTTAGAATGTTATGGGAACATGCTGATAAAGAAGCTAATATAGATGGTAGTTATTTGTTACCTTTTATTAGCATTCACGTCTCAGCACTTAGGCAAATTTACGTTAGATTAACAGACATAAAAGAGAAATTTATCCAAAATGTGATAGATTCAGTGAATGCAGAAATATCCTGATAGAAATCAATGAAATTCAAGTAAATCAGACAAGATTTGTTTATAAAGGATTTTTTTTTTTTTCCAGTAGGCCCATTGGTTAAATTCATGGTACCAACATCGCTCGATAAGAAGACTGCCACAATTCGTGACATCACAGAACTGATACAATGAATATAAACAAGCTAGGATAGGTCATTCTCTCGTTCTGGTATTCTCACTTTTTTTTCGTTTCCCTATTCTTATTTCACTTTTTGTTTGTTTTTGCGGAGGAGGGGGATCAATGGGGAGAGAGGGTCCCACCCCTTTCCTCCCTCTGCAAAATTAGGAATCGGTATAGATTCACGTCTTGCCTTAGTATTTCTATCGGTTCATTGAAGTGAAACGCGGCTCGACATTAGCGGTGGCCAGATGGACCGGGGCCACTAAAAGTTGGTATTGGACCACTAAAAGTTGTTATTGGGCCACCAAATTTATACTTTGATGGCCTGATCAGTGACTAAGAATCGAAGTGGCTTGTAACATTTGTTTTTATTCGTGCCACTACTTGTTTTTTTAAGGCCACCAAATTTGATGAGTCATTGTATTTTATAATGTAGTTCAATCCTGCAAAGAGGTGCACAATGTTGTTCTTTCGAGAGGATACGACTAGGGTCGTAAATATTGAAGGGCGTCAGCGTTTTCATTTCAACTAAAAATAGGATGCTAAAATGGTGAAAGTGCATTGGAAATAAAAGGTAGAGAAGAGGAAGAAAACAAAACAAACAGGCAAGCAGGTAATTTGTCTTTCACATCACAACAATACAGCTTTTTTACAGGAATGGTCCATCCTTGCGCATGCAAAGTTTTGGTGTTCAACCTTTCTCAACATTGTGCTAAGTAGTGATTGTTGTTAACTGCTTGCCGCACTCTTTGGTTGCCTTGAAACCGGGAACAGAGGAGTAATAAGGCAGACAAGTCGTCTATCCACCACTCCCTGAAATTACTGTTTTAGTTGAATTAAACGAAAACGAATTAATAAGGAAACTAAAACAAGTGCACACACGTATATGCATGTAAGATTGAGGTCCTGTACAGTTGTACTGACAAACTAACATATGTTTCTTTCAAAGCAAGCAAAAAAAAAAAACAGAAAAAAACCCGGTGTGTTGGCGAGAATCGTGGTATTTCATTGTATTGTCTGTTGATTGAAGATGACGGCAGATGAAGCAAACTTTTCTTGTATCCATTATGTGAATGGAGAGACATTTGCTTTACTTATTGTTTTACTTGAATGATGTTTACTGACATTTATCTGGCCATTTACTCACAATTACTGACAGTTATCTGGAGAAAAGAAAATTTGAGTGGATGAAATTAATATCATTTAAATTGTCTCTAATTCAGTTGCAGAAAAGAACAAAACACTCGATGAGGGTGATATTGAAGCAATTGCCCCGGCTATAACTGAACGGCACTGCAAGTCGTTAGGGGAAAAAGTAGGCACGAAGCCAAAAGTCATTAAAGCCAGGAACAAGGAGAACTTACAATGGTTCTTTGCAACAGACAAGCTGCTGGAAGACTGGATGTCGAGACAAGAATGCAGCAATTACGACATTAGATGTCGACTGCGTGAAGCTGCTGAAAGATGTGGCCGCGGAGACGTTGCAGGTATGATGTCATTATCTAAGCACGTTGTATTTATAGCATCTATAGTAACACAGTACAAAGCACGGAATTGAGCATTTTGTTTAATGGTAGTAGCTATTGACAAAAGAGATCATGGACATACATATTCGAGCAGGATTCGAACCTACGCCCTCCTGATCACCGGACACGCGCCTTATACACCTTTCCAGACCAATGAGCTTCCGCAAGACAACCATGCAGTGTTGTTGTAATTCTGACAACAACATGCATCGGGTAGTGCGTAATTATTCAAATAAATGAAATTCTGTTTTAATTACAACTAAGATTGCCTACACTGACCAAGATAAGATATTAATTCAGTGCTTATTCACGTCGCTGTATATGGCAATTTGTTAATCAGTTTTAATGAAAACAATTCGATGCAATATGAATATTATATATTGTGACGAACTCGCATCCATATCGTGATTATAAGAGCTGCAATGCCATCGCGAACCGATTCAGGATGGCCGAGTAGGTGGGGCTCGTTTTGTTGCATTACAAGGATCCCTTTCATTAATTAAACTACACTGTACTGTGTCTGTGCGCTATGTTGTCTCATGTTGTATCAGAAGCAGCTTACCAACACAAGCGTCACTCATGCCATGTTCCGCATCACTTAGATTAATTCATTAATTCTTTCATTCATTTATTTTTCATTTTCAACAAAAACATATAAATATATTACAGAAATTGAATACAGTACATCAATTTCATCATGATACAAAATGAAGGATAAGTTTACAGAAAAATTGTAAGTATACGAAAATGTTGGAAATGGGGAGGAATGCTAAATAGCTGGGCTTGTAGGGTGCATTCCCCCCACACGTAATTCAAGAAATTATATGATTGATTGACTGATATACATTGAAAATGGATGAAACAAAGAAACTAAGACAGAAAGGCCTATAATTAACCTAACTTATCCGGAACAAAAACCCTGAATAAATCTCTACACCAAGTCGATGTCATGCCGGAAGAGAGAGAGAGGAGAGAAAGAGAGGGAGAGAGAAATAGAGAGAGAGAGAGAGAGAGAGAGAGAGTGGTTGTGTGTGTGTGTGTGTGTGTGCGTGTGTGTGTATGAGAGAGAGAGAGAGAGAAGGAAAGAAACTTATTACGTGGAGTGAAGATAAAAGAAAAAAAAATATAAGAAGACGAGAGGTAGTGGATGGATGGAGCCGCTTAGCTGTGATTTTAACAGAATATAAGGTTGGATTTTACACTTTTTTGCAACCAATAAAGAATCAACACAATTGTTCAATTTCGTAAAATTGATATGCAAAATATCAATTTTCATTATGATATTTAGATCAATTGTTATAACTGTTCAAAATATTTTCCTTCAGATTACTCTTAAAAGAACTTAAACTTGGGGATGTCCTTAAACTGTTAGAAAGGTTGTTCCAATATTTAGGTCCAGCAAATGTAAGTATAGATTGTGTATAAACATAGTTCTAGTTAAAAGCAGATGGAATTCATCTGAGTGACGAGTCGGATATTTATGGAACGAGTGGTTTCTCGCAAACATGCTTGTGAAAATAGACGGCAACAAGTTAGAGAGTTTATACATAAATTGACCAAGACAATGATGATAAAAATCGGTTATCTTTAAAAATTTGTTTTCACAGAATAAAACATCGGTGTGGGCTCTCCAAGATTAAGTCACTCCAAGTGTCACTTGTAGATGGTATGAAATTGGTACACCAAATTACCTGTTTCAAATACCAACTTTTGTCTCCATTTTTTGCTACCAACTCAGTCACGCTCACGTGGTATACATTTCACAACCATGTGATGTCACAAGTATCGTCGGTGGGCACGGGGAAAAGTACTAAATCGCCCTGTTACCAACTTCTCCCACTTCCTCTGGCGACGACTGGGACTTAGAACGGGGCATATGTGATGAGTCATATTACCACTACTCCTGAAATTCAACGACTCGCTAGTCGTCTCCTCTGTAACTTGGATTGGGCACAGGGCATATGTGAAAAGTCACATTACCACTACTCCCGAAATCCAATGACTCGCTAGCTGTCTCCACAGGAACGGTCCCCTCTAGCTCAGCAACATGAGCCACCACTCCGCACACCGTTGATTGCAGCAGCACTCACAGGAAGACACAGTGCAGTCGTCAGTTCTGGTACAATGTACAGTTTAACCGTAAAAGGGTCGGGCTTTTTTGGCTACGCTAAGACCGGGGGGGGGGGGGGGGTGGGACGGATTCCGCCCCCTCCCCCAGATCTCGGCCATCGTTGGTGCGATCGCGATGAGATTTTGCATGCGTGAGACCCACGTCTTAATCCACAATATTGTGTCATAAGACTTTTTGAAAAACCAATTTCTTATTTCAATTATTTAATAATGAAAATTAATTAATCAAGATCATATTTTAGCCTGATTAAAAGCATTGAGAGTTTAATTTTTGATCTGTAAATCTGTTTTAGCATGTTCAGCAATTGTACATCACAAAAACTTCCAAAAATCATTTCAATTCTTATGTATTTTATTGTTTTAGATTTTCTTATGTATTTCTTTGTTTTCAACTTTTGTTTTTTTCTTTGTTTTGTATCAGAAAATGTCACTGACCACTTTTCTACCATAATTAGCATAAAGTTAATCAATGAAAGTGATTATTTGCAAAAATAATCAGGTTTTTATGACTTTCATGACAGAGCACTGTTTTCCATAAGAATGTTCACAAAATCACAAAATTGTGCCCATTTTGGGGCGACATTCCGTTGCAAAAATGGGCGTGGCTTTACAAAAGTATGCGCTGACGTTGCAAATTTGGTCTCAAAAGTTGCGCGAGACTTGAACAAACAAAGTCAAGAAGCCTCGCAACGAGGCCTTCTGGCGTTACAGAATTATAGCGCGAAACGTGGGGGGGGGGGGAGGGGCGGATTCCGCCCCCGGCCCTTTTTGGGTTAATTCACAGTGAAGGAGACACGAACAGCACATATTAATTTGTCTTACACGGGCTGCTTACTGCAGACTAAGTCAAACAGTGATTTCCAAAGAGCGTACAGAGGGTCTACTCTCTCGATTTTGCATAGTACACTCACGGGCCGATGCGAGAGCCATTTAAAGCAAAGCGATCGATAGCAGGCGGATTTTTACGTGACTCTCAATGGAGGGATATCTGCCTCCCTTTCATTTTCTCCCTTTTATTGAGGCATACAGGGTAAAAGAAGAACTTCGGACCTCATTACGGCATTTATAAGTATCATTCCTGCCTAAGAACGAAATATAAATGAAGAAATGCTCTTTAATATCCAATCTGTAGTCCTTCAATATTTGAGCTAACTCCTAACGTTAGGGGGTATACCTAAACCATGTGAGATATGCATGAGGGTGCTTACAACTTCAGAGCCCTCCTCCCACCCCCCCCCCCCCTCTCCCTCTCAACTCTTCTCTTGGTCAACGATGTATAGGCTAATATACTATGATTTTCCCTAGAACAACCAATAAAAATCATTGTAGATGTTTAATACAATTTTCCTGTCTATACAGTCGTTTCCAGGAAAGCTGCAGGACACTATATATATATATATATATATATATATATATATATATAGCGAAAACTTTGAGCAAAGAAAATGGGTTTTCATCGGGATTCGAACCCGAGACCTCCGGATTACTAGACCGGTGCTCTACCGACTGAGCTATTGAAAGCCCTAGATCGGTGTTCGTCCCAAACCCTTAACTCTCTTTGCTCGTGTGGTCCAAAGTTGATTTACGTCCTTTGGGTCTATGTCAGGTTAATGTGTGTGTGTGTGGCACACATACACACACTATAGCTTCTGACCACACGAGCAAAGAGAGTTAAGGGTTTGGGACGAACACCGATCTAGGGCTTTCAATAGCTCAGTCGGTAGAGCACCGGTCTAGTAATCCGGAGGTCTCGGGTTCGAATCCCGATGAAAACCCATTTTCTTTGCTCAAAGTTTTCGCCATTTATTATTTGTTTCTGGTCAGTTTTCCCTTTCTTGTTTCAATTTGTATTACAAAAAAATAAAAAGCTGCATCGCTTCGGTGATCCCTCGCATTTATTCCAAAGTTGATTTACGTCCTTTGGGTCTATGTCAGGTTAATGTGTGTGTGTGTGGCACACATACACACACTATAGCTTCTGACCACACGAGCAAAGAGAGTTAAGGGTTTGGGACGAACACCGATCTAGGGCTTTCAATAGCTCAGTCGGTAGAGCACCGGTCTAGTAATCCGGAGGTCTCGGGTTCGAATCCCGATGAAAACCCATTTTCTTTGCTCAAAGTTTTTGCCATTTATTATTTGTTTCTGGTCAGTTTTCCCTTTCTTGTTTCAATTTATATTTATATATATATATATATATATTTTTTTTTTTTTTTTTGGGGGGGGGGGTATCTTTCTTTCTTTCTTTCTTTCTTTCTTTTTTGTTGATTAGGGGAGGATACCGTGGATGGGGTAGTGTAGACATCTTGATCTTTTTCGCTGTCTTGCACTTTTACAATATTGTGAATTGTATATCACTCTCTCTCTCTCTCTCTCTCTCTCTCTTTGGTAATGATCATAATTATAGACATGCGAGTATCCCTGCTTATGACCGGGTCGCTGTGTTTCAATGACAAGCATGTCTTATTTGCTTGTTTGTTCATTTCCATCTGAAAAGATGGCTGGATAGCCCGTATTCAGCTACGTTTAGCTGCTCTTCCATGGGGTCCAGTTGATGTGAGTTGCGGGATCACTTCACCGGGTTAAAACACTCTGCTGTTTGCGATGAATGAATGAAGCGGGATTTTTTACGTGCATGACTCTCTCACACAAGGGACCTCCATTTTGTGTCCTATCGGAGGGACAGAGTGTGTTGCCTCTTGCTAGAGGGGACGGTTATGGCACGCCATTTGCCCAATAATTCCGATAAACTCAGTTTATCGCCGATAAACTTAGTTTTTCGAACGATAAACTTAGTTTATCAGTCGATAAACTCAGTTTTTCGAGAGAAACTATGCTTATCGAATGAAAAACTAAGTTTATCGCGATAAACCTAGTTTTTTTCGAGCGAAACTAAGTTTATCGAAAAACTAAGTTTAACGATAAACTCTGTTTATCAAGCGAAAAACTGAGTTTATCGATAATCATGGTTATTTCAGCTTCGGCGAAAGGGGACGCTAGTACGGTCTAAATTAGCCGCAGGATTAGGAAGTGGAGTTTGGCACGTAGTGCCACGCACTAGCCGCAGACTTGCGACTACAGTACTCAGTAGTCATGAGACGGCAATCCAGGTTATAACTTCTTGAGAATTATTTTTAGTCTTTACTCTAATAGCAGCTGAATAGGGTCTACAGCCGTACAGGTACATTCTACGTGTATAAAAGTAACACACGCAACAAAAAAAAAAAAAACCTAAAAAACTTATAGATATACATCTGGATCTCGAAGTTCTGGATCTGGCAGCTCCTCTGGCGCTGACTGCCCACTTGTTTCTTCCGCGGCCATTGCGTCCGTTACGTTATTCGACACACAGTGCAACTATCAGTGTCGTTGAGCGCCTGGAACTGGACCTATACACGACCACGAGCAGTGTCAACGCTCAGAGCCGTACGGTTCTACTCTGGCAACACTATTCAAAGCTCAAAGCGTCCTCTACTGACAAATCTTGAATAACTCTTATTATCGATTAACTTAGTTTTTCGGCGATAAACTTAGTTTATCGCGAAAATATACAAAATGATGCACAGGATAGAGTGTGTTAGTGTAGGCGTGGTACACTCGAGGGTATTTACAATTGTGAAACATGCACGAGGCGAAGCCGAGTGCATGTTGCACTACATTGTAAATACCCGAGAGTGAGCTACGCCTCCACTAACGCCACGAAATAATCCTGTGCATCATTTGTTTTATAAAATGGGTCGAAAATTCGAAAACTAACATCATTTTTCAGCGTTTTTCACGTACCTTTGTGGGTCAAGACGTCCGAAGATGTTCGTCCCAAACATTTACGCACGTCGCACTCGCGGAAGTCCCGCACATGCACATACAGTATAAGTATAATGGGGGGTTGGGTTTCCGGACACTTAAGTTCCCGCATGAAAACTTACTTATTTTACATAGAATATGCACCCTTTACCTTAAAGACTTGATATAGACTCCTCATATAGGCCTACTAGACAACATACTCTGAAAACGGCGTGAGAATTAACCTGCTAAATCGTTGGATTTACTCTTCAAAATGACTCCACATACGCGTCCGGTCCCATAACGCTTGGTCTACTGTACTGTACAAAGTGTACGTATAGTAGAGTATACGTACGTACGCCACACATGTTATGCACAAGGGAAGACAGGCCAGCCGGCCGGCCGGCAGCCCGAACTAAAAGTTGTTTACAGGATTGACAGCGCGTATGCATGCAATTCATCAAAGGAGCCGCCGCGCGCACAGACGATCGGCAATCTACCATAGGATTACAGGCAGTGCAATTGTACTGAAGTAAAGGAAGGAGGTGTGTCTCATTTCAGCGCTTCCTATTGGCTACATTCTTGAACCCATTTTATAAACGGAGTTACTTAGTTTATCGGTCGATAAACTAAGTATATCGACTGAAAAAACATAGTTTATCGCCGAAAAACTATGTTTATCGGTCTATAAACTGAGTTTATCGACTAAGTTTATCGCCGAAAAACAAAGTTTTTCGAAAAAAACTCTGTTTTTCGAGAGAAAAACTAAGCTTATCCCGATAAACTTAGTTTTTCGCTTAGTTTTTCAGCCGATACTTGTTCATTTCACATGACCATTTCTGAAGTGACTCAAACTTTTTGAACACTTTAACCTTGATATTCCTGTTCATCTTTTTAGTGTGATTTTTCACATAAATGTATGCAAGTTTCATAAACTTGTTTTTTGTTTGTTCTTGTATTCTTTTATGGAGCATTCTTTTTTATCTTTTTCTTTACATATATACACTTTCTTTACATATACACATCTATATCCACTTTTTATCTTTTTCTCTCTCTTTGATAGGCACAATGTTTGCAGTCCTTTTTGCTAATGGGCTGCTGTGCTCTGTTTTGCATAGTTCATTTAAACATGTTACTGCTGGTGTGTACTTGTTTGCTGGTTGGTTTGTTTGCTTGTATGCTCCGCGTGTGTGCGGATTGTTTAGATTGGCTCTAAAAATAATATGAAATATCTGAAGAGTTTGTTTGCAAAAACCGATAAGTCCATTTTTGAAGATTTTGAAGTACGGTCTCTGTCATAAAGTACAAAATAATATCATTTAAATAACATATTGGTCACTTTATATAAAGGTATATTTTTGAAGTTTTGGTCGAAAGAAGCAACAATTTTCTTATTATTCTTTCTATTTTTCTTGATCTTTAATCGCGAATATCTCCATTTGACAAATATGGACTTATCGGTTTTTGCAAACAAACTCTTCATCTGTACTACTGCTGTGTAGTGGCATTTACTACTATCTACTGGTTAAATGGATAATGTTTTGCAAGAAGAAATAAATATCTTAGTAAATAATCGTAATTATGTTGATTGAGAAGTCTTACAAGGGAGGTAATAATTTTGATATTCTACATGTAAATGCTAGAAGTCTAAATAAAAACTATTATAAGCTAGTTTCCTTATTGTCCTACCTCAAACATAACTTCTCAATAATTGGTGTGTCTGAATCCTGGTTAAAGCCCACTTCTGCTGTTTCTTTATTCCAGATACCAGGTTACTCTTTTGTTCATGTATGTCGATCTGATAAGACTGATGGTGGAGTTGCTTTGTATGTTAAAGAAGAATTAGCAAGTAAAATCCGTGATAATTTGTCTGGTGCAAAGCCGGGCTATGAAAAACACTGAATTCCAGCTGCAAATACTGAACAGGGAAAATAAGATGTCTATATTATGGGAGATTTTAGCCTCAATCTGATGAATTATAATTGTGAGTATAAGGTTAAAGGTTTTGTTGATTTAATGAACTCAAGTGGCTTGATTTCTCTCATAACGAAGCCTACTCGTATATCTCAAAATACAGCTACACTCATAGATAATATTTTTACAAACTGTATTCTCTGACATTTCAGATCATATGCTTATCTTTTGTGTTAATGGGGGTGATTTTACGAATTGTAAATCCAACAATCAAGCCATGTTTAAGCGCCTAACAACAGATAAAAGAATTTTATCTTTTAAGCTACAGCTATTGAATATCTACTGGGAGGATCTGTATTAATTGGATAATGCTAATGATTCATATGAATATTTCATTCGGGTTTGTACAGATTTATATGATCAGTGTTTTCCTCTCATCCAAGTGACATTTAAGAAAAAATGTAAGAAACCTTGGGTTGCTTGTGGCGTATTGAAGTCAATGAATCGTAAACACAAGCTTTATAGCAGTTACGTCAGAACACCAACTAATGTGAATAAAGATGAATATGTAGAGTTCAAAAACATTTTGGATAAAACCTTTCATCTAGCAAAGAAGAATTTTCATAATGATTTGTTTCAAAGCGTAAAAGATGATATTTACATAGAAAAACGTGGTCTCACATTAACGGACTGTTGGGACGAGCTAAGAAATGCTCAACACCTTCTGAGATGTTTCATGAAGGATCATCTCTGGTGTCGAGTAAACAGAAGAAAGAAGCTTTTAACAGGTATCTTATAGGATTACCCGCTAAAACAAGTAGAGAGATTCCTTCAGTCCCACAGTCTTTTTATGAATACTTAAAGCCAAGTAGTGATAATTAGGTGATACGCTATCAGCGTATCACCTATTGTGATTGTCAAAATCTCTCTTTATTTTTTAGGTGATACGCTTTTAGCGTATCACCTATTGTGATTGTCAAAATCTGTCTTTTTTCTTATTCTTCTTTCTTTCTGGCCTATTTTGTGTCGTCAATATCTCAAGAATGACATTACGGAGTAACATGACATTTTCAGTCAACATGTCTCATGATAATATCTAGCCACAATAAGGTCTTCATGACAGTAACGTATCTATGACGTCATCTAGGCGCCATTTTGTGATTTTCGGACCATGTTACATGATCGATCATAACTTCATAACTAAAGGTCCTTTCTGTATCAGTTTTTGTGGACATAAAGTTCAGGTCACGCTCTATCTTTCTTTCTCTGATGCTAATTACCTAGGACGTCATCTAGGACGCGTAAGCGCGCGTCAAACATTTAAAAGGCTCAAAACAACTTTCCAATGGGAAATCTCGAAGTTTCAGACAATTTTAAGCGTTTCAAACAATTTTGCGCGTGCGCGTCCGTCCGCGCATTTTCGCGCGCACAGCGCGTCAGTAACATGAAAATGCACATTTTTTGACTGATCTGGATTCCTGATACTTTGAGTAACAATATCCATTGATTTCTGATCGATTTTGACAAATAACAAAGCAATGCACTGGCGTCAAAGTTGAAATTTCGCGTGCGCATCTATGTGCAAATATAGTGAAAAAACATGTTTTTGTTTATTTCGCCATAGCTCTTTAAAACGTCAGGTGACCCTATGTTTTTATTGCATATTACAAAAGCATATGAATTGAAAATAACGTTTCAAGTATCATTATTTCCATAATTACAATATGACGTCATCATATCGTCATCTGAAATCAAAAAAGTGGAATTAATTTTTTTAAGGTACTGTTTCTGACATTCATTTGCTCGTATCTCTGTTGTTTAAGCTCAATATTATCCCAAATTCAGATATGTTGTACTTTGAACATTTGCCTTTTAAGTCCATGTCATGCTTTTGATATTTGATGACGTCATCACACCTTAAATTGTGATTAAAGGTAAAGACGCAAAATCGGACAAGTTTACGTGTATTGTCTATGGGAGGTGATTTTTTTTTAAAAGCATCAATTGACTTAACAACGTTTAAGCACCTTTACCTCAGCTGATTTTGCTTCATTTCCTCTGAAACTTTAATATGTTGTAGCTGAGACAATAAGCTGCAGTAATCATGCATTTTATTCTTTGAAATCTCCTCATCAGATTGACAATTTTGCAGTTTAAAACTGAAAATGAAAATGGAATGTGGACAAAACGATTCCCCATGTATCTTTCACATACATAAGTTTACGTTCCCCATATTTTCTCGTCGAGACGTATGGCCGAGTGATTAAAGGCGCCGTCTCAGAGACGTGAGATTGCGGGTTCGAGCCCCACAAGATCACGAAACTTTTTTTTTTTATTTTACTTTTTTTTCTTCAATTTTGTATTACATATTCGTCCATGTAGAAATCACGTTCGTATATAAACGCACCTATACACACACACAGACACACACACACGCCATATCCCTCTTTTTTGTGTGTTGGAGACCACATTGCTTCGACTGCAGCAACATTTTGCAGGTTGACTTTGTCAAACCGATCATAGTATGTAATGACGACGACTGAGGTGTTGTACTTTGAGCAATTGTCTTTCAAGACGATGTCATTGTTTTGTAATTTGATGACGTCATTACACTGAAAATTGTGATTAAAGGCAAGGTATCAAAACCAGCCGATTATAGGTTTTATGTCTGCGGGACGTATTTTTCCCCAAGTTGCCAGAAATGGCATAGTGACCTCAGTCGTTACAGGGCCGCTTCTCCGTCTAGCAATGCAATAGATGTTCACCAGGCCACGTTAGTTGAGTGGGCATTGACTTTCCCCCTGTTATATCTATACATTGTTTTTTTTTTTGTCTTACCATTTCCGTGGATGACCCGTGGCCGAGTGGTTACAGAAACGGTTTCGCATGCACGCTCAATATAACTTCAAGGTGAATATATCACATTCTTTTCTTTGTCGATCACAGATGACCGTCATCTGATGACCACAAGCGTATCACCTAACTCGTCCTCAATGTGACGAGTTTTCATGTCTCGTTAGGTGATACGCTATCAGCGTATCACCTATTGTGATTGTCAAAATCTCTCTTTATTAGGTGATACGCTATCAGCGTATCACCTATTGTGATTGTCAAAATTTCTCTTTTTTTTTATTCTTCTTTCTTTCTGCCACATTTTGTGTCGTCAATATCTCAATAATGACATTACGGAATGACATGACATTTTCAGTCAACATGTCTCATGACAAAATCTAGCCACAATAAGGTTTTCATGACAGTAACATATCTATGACGTCATCTAGGCGCCATTTTGTGATTTTCGGACCTTGTCACGTGATCGATCATAACTTCATAACTAGATGTTATTTCTGTATCATTTTCGGTGGACATGAAGTTCAGGTCACGCTCTATCTTACTTTTTAACGCTAGTTACACAGGTCATCATTACGCGCGCGTAAGCGCGCGTCAAAATTTTAAAAGACTCAAAACGACTTCCCAATGGGAAATCTCGAAGTTTCAGACAATTTTAAGCGTTTCAAACATTTTCTCGCGTGCGCGTCCGTCCGCGCAATTTCGCGCGCAGAGCGCTTAAGAAACATGGAAATGCAATTTTTTTGACTGATTTGGATTCCTGATACTTTGAGTAACAGTATCCATTGATTTCCGATCGATTTCGACCCATAACAAAGGAATGCACAGGCGTCAAAGTTGAAATTCCGCACGCGCGTCTTTCTGCAAATATAGTGAAAAAACATGTCTTTCTTTATTTCGTCATAGCTCTTTAAATCGTCCGTTAACCCTATATTTCTATTGCATATTACAAAAGCATATGAATTGTAAATAACATTCCAAGTATCAATATTGCCAGAGAAACGCGATGACGTCATCAAATCGTCATTTTATATAAAAAAAGTGGAATTGATTTTTTTGAGGTACTGTTTCTGACATTCATTTGCTCGTATCTCTGTTGTTTAAGCTCAATATTATCCCAAATTCAGATATGTTGTACTTTGAACATTTGCCTCTCAAGTCCATGTGATGGTTTTGATATATGATGACGTCATCATACTAGAAATTGTGATTAAAGGTAAAGACTCAAAATCAGACAAGTTTACGTGTTATGTCTATGGGAGGTGATTTTTTTTCAAACCATGCATTGACTTGACAACGTTTAAGCACCTTTACCTCATCTGATTTTGCTCCATTTCCTCTGAAACATAAATATGTTGTAGCTGAGACAATAAGCTGCAGTCATCATGCATTTTATATTTTCAAATCTCCTCATCAGGTCGACAATTTTGTAGTTAAAAACTGAAAATGAGAATGCAATCTGTACGGAATGATTCCCGATTGTTCTTTGCAACTGTATATTGGTCGAATCCACGCGGCCACTTGTGGGAAGTTGAATAGCGCCATCTCAGTCAGCACTGTCACGACAGTATAATCATACATTTAAGTTTCGCATAGAATCTCCAGGACAGCCATATGGCGTAATCGCTTAGCGCGCTGGGTGTTCATAACGCCATACCGGAAGGCGAGAAGTTCGACTCCCGCGGAAGTTTTCTTTTTCTTTTTTTTTTTTTTTCCGGCAATTCAGCTTTACTCCGATGTCATTTATCGTATTATTTTACCAAGTATACGTAACCCGTGAACACGGCTGCTCTATTTCCCTCGTTTTGTATTGGAGTTTGGAGATTGGGTTTGCTTCATTAATTTTGTCACACTTAATGTTGTAAATTGCCCCTTGTTACAGTGTCCCGCTTGCCACCTTTCGTTTGCTCTTTCCTTTTCTCTTCATTGGTTCTTGTAATATTGTAACAGGATAGGTAGGAACATGTACGTTTAGATAACTGGCAGGAATGGGAGCTGAATTGATTAACTCTAGTCCAGGTGTATGGCGTCTCGCTCATCTCTTTGAAATTCCAGGTTGTTATTGTTTGACCCAATAACGGAGTTGTAGACAGGTTTTATGTTGCTATAGAGGTATCTTGTGCCACATGAATGGAAGGCATCACTGTTTAGTAGTAGTAATGAACTTTTTCATGTTGTAAATGATATAAAGATATGAATTTCACATCCAATCTTCGGGACAGCCGTGTGGCTTTATAGTCGCTTAGCGCGCTGCATGGTCATTATGCACTACCTTAGGACGAGATGTTCGGGACCCGCAGGACGCTATTATTTTTTTTTTTCTCTCTCTCTTTCTTTGTTTTTCTTTTGGCAGTTCAGCCTCATTCCGATGTCATTACCCCACGACACACAGTCACTCAAGTTCCCTTTTTTTTTTTTTTTGTCGGAGGCTGGAGGTTGGATTTGCTTCATTTATCATACGTAATGTTGTAAATTGCCCTTGATATACAGTGCCCCGCTTGCCACCTTTCGTTTTCTCTTTCCTTTTCTCTACGTTTGTTCCTGTTACACTGCACAAGACAGGTCGGAAAATAATTTACATAACTCAACTGGAGCAGGAATGGCTACTGAATAAATTAACTCTAGGACAGGTGTATGGCGTCTCGCTCGTCTCTTTGAAATTCCAGGTTGCTATTGTTTGACCCAATAACGGAATTGTAGACAGGTTTTATGCTGCTATAGAGGTATCTTGTGCCACATGAGTAGAAGGCATCACTGTTTAGTAGTAGTAATGAACTTTTTCATGTCCCTCCATGTCAATTATAGTGTGTTCAAAGGGGTTGTGTGTCTATCTGCCAAAGAAAAGGAAAACCTTATTTTCGCCATGGCTATTTCTCTATACGTAACCGTAGGTGATGAGTGTTGTTGGTATCTGAGCAGTGAATAACACAACATCAGGCTAAAATCCCCCTTTTATACGCGCTAAGCGTTCAATTTGATATATCTTTATTTATGTAGTCAATCACTGCTAATGGCGTTACAGAATTATGTTATAACACCTTTCACTGAAAGTTTATAAAGCAAAGTTTATGGACAAGGCAAGCAATTGTACATGAATAATACCAATGATTTCAGAGGGAAATTATGGTATACCTAAATGTAAGGGTATCATTGCTTTGGAATTGCTGAAACAATATCTTGGCACGAGGTCTTCCACCTCTAATAACTGATCCCTTTAAAGATGTGTCGGTCACGGGTGATCGTCATGATTCATCTTTCACGTAGAAGCTTCCGTTCCACACTCTTAGTTCGAGAAGACTTACCATCATACTTCAAATTGTGATTAGAGGTAAAGACGCAAAATCGGACAAGTTTACGTGTTATGTCTATGGGAGGTGATTTTTCTTTTAAACCATGCATTGACTTGACAACGTTTCACCACCTTTATTTCAGCTGATTTTGCTCCATTTCCTCTGAAACTTAAGTATGTGGTAGCTCAGACAATAAGCTGCAGTAATCATGCATTTTATTTTTTCAAATCTCCTCATCAGGTTGATAATTTTGCAGCTAAAAACTGAAAATGCGAATGGAATGTGGACGAAACGATTCCTGATTCATCTTTCACATACATAAGTTTACATTCCTCATATTTTCTCGTCGAGACGTATGGCCGAGAGGATAAAGGCGACGTCACAAGATACGTGAGGTTGCACACGTACGGGTTCGAACCCCATAAGAACACGAAACAAAATACTTACATCTTTTGCTTTTTTTTCTTTTATGGAGTATTCACCTTCGTCCATGTAGAAATCACGTTTTCATGTAAACGTACACACACACACACACACACACACACACACACACACACAATATCCCTTTGTTTTGTGTTGGAGACCACATTGCTTTGACTGGCAACTTGGACTTGAAATTACAAATGTTAAAGTGAAGATGGCTCTTAAAAGAGTGCATGGCCATGTTTGATTTTTTTTTTTACAATATAAAGACCTATTGGTAAATATTCATTCACATATCCTTTCCAATCAACTTACTTGGACACGCCGACACCACACGAAATTTTCAATTGGTTGCATGACAGAAACAATTTCATCTGAATTATGTAGGACTGCATAAAGAATTGGACTTCACGAATATTTCTCAATATTATATTATACTTCAAGTCGCTACTTAACATTATTTTCGTTGTCAATCACTGAAAATGAGAATGGAATCTGGTCGAAACGATTCCCGATTTATCTTTGTAACTGTATATTGATCGAATCCACGCGGCCACTCGTGGGAAGGTGAACAGCGCCATCAGTCACTTGACGTATATCGCCAAAAAACTGAATATCAATGTAAATTTGTGTTGTGTATAGCATACATAGATAGATTTAAGTTTCGCACAGGATCTTCGGATCTTCCGTGTGGCAGAATCGCTTAGCACGCTGCGTGTTTATAATGCCCGACCGGAAGGAGAGAAGTTAATCGAGTCCCGCAGGACTTTTTCCTTTTATTTCTTTTTTCTTTTCTTTTTTTCAGCAGTTCAGCTTCACTCTGATGTCATGAACACAGCTACTCTATTTCCCTTGTTTTGTATTGGAGTTTGGAGGTTGGGTTTGCTTCATTAATTTTGTCACGCGTAATGTTGTAAATTGCCCCTTGAAACAGTGCCACGCTTGCTACCATTCTTTTTCTCTTTCCTTTTCTCTTCATTTAGATTTTGTTCTTGTTATACTGTAGCAGGATATTTAGGAACGTGTACGTTTACATAACTAACAGGAATGGGAACTGAATTAATTAACTCTAGTCCAGGTGTATGGCGTCTCGCTTATCTGTTTAGAATTCCAGGTTGTTATTGTTTGACAAAAACGGAGTTAAAGACAGGCAGGGAAGGAAGTGACTTGATATTGCTTCATATTATATGAGGAATTTCGGGCAATACCTTTCCAATTAGTGTAGTGATTTTGACAGGGTTCTCTGTCGTTTATTTTCGTCATGGCTGTTTCACTAGTTTAGCCATAGGTGATATGTGTTGTTGGCATCTGGGAGAATAGAACAGATCAGTACCAAACTGGAATAGCCCTATAAGCAATGTGGTAAGCATTCAATTTGTTGCATTATCTTTCTTCTTTAAAGTCAATCACTACTGATCGAATTACACCATATAATATGGCACGTTTCACTGGTAGTTTAGGAAAAGGGAGCAATGCAAGATACAATGATATGTGCTACCATTGATTTTAGAGACGTCATTGTGGTGTGGTGCTGGTGGTGGTAAGGGAATCATTGCTTTTAAATTAATGAGACAATCCTTGGAACTTTGCATCAAGAATATAATGCATGTTCGTGCGGCGTTTTTTTTTTTTAATCCTGACGTGGACATTATTTTTCTTTATCTTGTTTTTAATTCAAGAATGTTATATCTGAATATGTTCGATTTAGTTACGGTTTCAATGCATCTTGTTTACCATCTTCTCTGACATTAAATTGATGGTTTTTAAATTTGACATTGTCTGTCTATTTGTCTGTTTATGCTCATAAAACACTGCTATAACAACTAAAACATTTGTTTCACTTGTCACACGCAATGCTATGGATTGCAGTTGTGCATGCGGTTTTCCTTTTGCCACCTCTCGTTTTTTCTCTCCCCTTTTCCCTCACTTTGGTTTTGTTATACTGCAGATGGGAATGATTACAATAACATAACCCAACTTGAAGTAGGAATGAGAACTGAATAAATTAACTCTAGGCCAGGTGTATATAGCGTCTCGCTCATCTCTTTGAAATTTCAGGTTGTCATTGTTCTATCAACGGAGTTGAAGACAGGCTTTATGTTGCTATAGAGGTATCTAGCTCCACATGAATGGAATGCATACGCTGTTTAGTATTAGTAATGAACTTTTTCATGTCCATCCCTGCCAAGAAAAGTGTGTTTGACGGGGTTCTGTGTCATTGTGCCTATGAGAAAGCAAAGTTTTATTTTCGCCATGGCTGTTTCTCTATGCGTAGCCGTGAGTGATGGATGTTGTTGGCATCTAGCTGGGCAGTAAAAAACCGAGTATCATGCTATAATACCCCCCCCCCCCCGTTAGGTTCTAAGCGTTCAATGTGATATATATTTCTTCTTCATTATGTCAATCACTGCTGATGGAATTACAGAATTATGCTATGACACGTTTCACTCAAAGCTTAAAAAGCAAAGTTTATGCACTATACAAGTAATGGTGCATGAATCCTATAGACCATTGATTTTAGATGAGAAATTATGATATGCCTATAGTAGGGATGTCATTGATTGGGAATTAATGACACGATTAAGCATTTTCATAATCCTTATCCTTCACTCTAACCTCCGTGAAAATATCATATTTGAATTCAACCAATAAGATGGTAAAAAATGCATGCATTCATGTTTTATCAATATACAATGTATGGACTTTCCAAACATTCAACAGCGATTATCTCAAAATGAACATTGTGTGGGTTAGCACTATATTGCATCGACCCCTTCAATTGTCTATCAAGTTCATGTCGATGTTTTCTAATTTGATGACGTCATCATACTAGAAGTTGTGATTAAAGGCAAGATATCAAAATCAGCGAAGATTACTAATCGCTGCCTCATGTTCCTGTGTTTGATCGTCCAGTCAATACCAAACTGACGACATACGTTGAATATGTTATACTTTGAACAATTGTCTATCAAGTCCATGTCGATGTTTTCTAATTTGATGACGTCATCATACTAGAAGTTGTGATTAAAGGCAAGATATCAAAATCAGCGAAGATTATGTGTTATGTCTATGGGGGGATTTTTTTTTTTTTTAACCATGCATAGACGATAACGCTCAAGCACTTTTACCTCACTTGATTTTGCTTCATTTCCTCTGAAACTTAAGTATGTTGTAGCTGAGACAATAAGCTGCAGTAATCATACATTTTATTTTTTTTCAAATCTTCTCATCAGGTTGACAATTTTGCAGCTTAAAACTGAAAATGAGAATGGAAGGTGGACGAAACGATTCCTGATTCATCTTTCACATACATAAGTTTACGTTCCTCATATTTTCTCGTCGAGACGTATGGCCGAGTGGTTAAAGGCGACGTCTCAGAGACGTGAGGTTGCACACATTCATTCATTCATTCATTTTCATTTTCATTTCATTTATTTCATTCCTTCTTTCTTTTTCGTCAAACATAACACGAAATGTATCAGAAGATATAACATAGGCATGTATTCGACTTTACATGGTAGATAATGGTTAACAAATACGAAATTATACATGCATACCGGCAAAATACAAAGTTATGTTTGGAGGATAAAAAAAAAGAAAGAACTGAGAGGTTCACTGAAAAGCATGCTTGTAAATTGTGAACCACTCAAAAGGATTCTTGTGAATACATTAAACTTTTTTTTTTTTTTTTTTTTTTTTTTACAAAGACAGGAGAGAACAAGACAGTAGAAACACAACGACATTACATGACTTTACAGTAGGGTATACCATGACACATGCGGGTTCGAACCCCACAAGATCACGAAACAAAATACTTAGCCATTTTACTTTTTTTTTCTTCAGTGGTGTATTACATATTCGTCCATGTAGAAATCACGTTCGTATAGAAACGCACCTATACACACACACACACAATATCCCTCTTTCTTGTGTTGGAGACCACATTGCTTCGATTGCTGCAAAATTTTGCAGGCTGACTTTATCAAACCGATTATAGTATAAGTAATGACGACTACGGAGGTGTTGTACTTTGAACAATTGTCTTTCAAGACCATGTCATTGTTTTGTACTTTGATGACGTCATCACACTGAAAATTGTGATTAGAGGTAAAGACGCAAAATCGGACAAGTTTACGTGTTATGTCTATGGGAGGTGATTTTTCTTTTAAACCATGCATTGACTTGACAACGTTTAAGCACCTTTATCTCAGCTGATTTTGCTTCGTTTCCTCTGAAACTAAAGTATGTTGTAGCTGAGACAATAAGCTGCAGTAATCATGCATTTTATTCTTTGAAATCTCCTCATCAGGTTGACAATTTTGCAGTTTAAAACTGAAAATGCGAATGGAATGTGGACGAAACGATTCCTAATTCATCTTTCACACACATAAGTTTACGTTCGTCATATTTTCTCGTCGAGACGTATGGCCGAGTGATTAAAGGCGACGTCTCAGAGAAGTGAGGTTGCATACGTGCAGGTTCGAACCCCACAAGTTCACGAAACAAAATACTTTGCTATTTTACTTTTTTTTTCTTCAATGGTGTATTACATATTCGTCCATGTAGAAGTCAAGTTCGTATATAAACGCACCTATACACACACACACACACACACACAATATCCCTCTTTTTTGTGTTGGAGACCACATTGCTTCGACTGCTGCAAACTTTTGCAGGCTGACTTTGTCAAACCGATCATAGTATGTAATGACGACGACGGAGGTGTTGTACTTTGAAAAATTGTCTTTCAAGACCATGTCAATAAGCCAGTTCGGGGTTAGCTCATGGGCACATGGGTACAAATGACCTTTCTTCTTTCTCAGTTGATTAGGCACTCCACTAGTTTCAAGCGACAGAAGGCATGAGCTTGCCCAACGTAACAATTTATGGAATTCATCAGTCATGTTCAAACAAAGGATGAACTTGCATAGACCAGGTGACCAGAATGATCCTTCCATTGACATTTTGGAAAGCATCCATTTCATTATTTTGCATTGAATGTATTAACAATCTCTTTCTATTGATATTGTCAGACACCGCTTTTGCTGTCATGTGGATGTGCTGGCAAGCACCACTTATAGGGATCAGTTGAATAATCATTACATTACAGATGCTTATCTCAGTGAATTTAAAAACCACCATGCTCTGCTGGTACAGATGACCTTTTTCTGCTCATGCTCAAAGTGGAACCCCGAACTGGCTTATTGTTTCGTACTTTGATGACGTCATCACACTGAAAATTGTGATTAAAGGCAAGGTATCAAAACCAGCCGATTATAGGTTTTATGTCTACGGCACGTATTTTTCCCAAGTCGCCAGAAATGGCATAGCGACATCAGTCGTTACAAGGCCGCATTTCCGTCTAGCAATGCAATACATGTTCACGCGGCCCCGTTTGTTGAGTGGGCATTGACTTTTTCCCCCTGTAATATCTATACATTTTTTTTTTTGCCTAACCATTTCCGTGGATGTCCCGTGGCCGAGTGGTTAGAGAAACGGATTTGCATGCACGCTGAATAATTTCAAGGTGCCTATATCACATTCTTTTCTTTGTCGATCACGGATGACCGACATCTGATGACCCCAAGCGTATCACCTAACTCGTCCTTAGTGTGACGAGTTTCATATCTCGTTTTTTTTTATTCTTCTTTCTTTCTGGACAATTTTGTGTCGTCAATATCTCAACAATGACATTACGGAATGACATGAAATTTTCAGTCAACATGTCTCATAACAATATCTAGCCACAATAAGGTTTTCATGACAGTAACATATCTATGACGTCATCTAGGCGCCATTTTGTGATTTTCGGACCTTGTCACATGATCGATCATAACTTCATAACTAGATGTCATTTCTGTATCATTTTCGGTGGACATGAAGTTCAGGTCACGCTCTATCTTACCTTTTAACGCTAGTTACCCAGGTCTTCATTACGCGCGCGTACGCGCGCGTCAAAATTTTAAAAGGCTCAAAACGACTTCCCAATGGGAAATCTCGAAGTTTCAGACAATTTTAAGCGTTTCAAACATTTTCTCGCGTGCGCGTCCGTCCGCGCAATTTCGCGCGCAGAGGGCGTAAGCAACATGAAAATGCAATTTTTTTGACTGATTTGGATTCCTGATACTTTGAGTAACAACATCCATTGATTTTCGATCGATTTCGACCTATAACAAAGGAATGCACTGGCGTCAAAGTTGAAATTCCCCGTGCGCGTCTTTCTGCAAATATAGTGAAAAAACATGTCTTTGTTTATTTAGCCATAGCTCTTTAAATCGTCCGTTGACCCTATATTTCTATTGCATATTACAAAAGTATGTGAATTGTAAATAACATTGCTAGTATCAATATTGCCAGGAAAACGCGATGACGTCATCATATCGTCATTTTAAATAAAAAAAGTGGAATTGATTTTTTTGAGGTACTGTTTCTGACATTCATTTGCTCGTATCTCTGTTGTTTAAGCTCAATATTATCCCAAATTCACATATGTTGTACTTTAAACATTTGCCTTTCAAGTCTATGTCATGGTTTTGAAATTTGATGACGTCATCATACTTTAAATTGTGATTGAAAGTAAAGATGCAAAATCGGACAAGTTTACGTGTTATGTCTATGGGAGGTGATTTTTTTTAAAACCATCCATTGACTTGACAACGTTTAAGCACCTTTATCTCAGCTGATTTTGCTTCATTTCCTCTGAAATTTAAGTATGTTGTAGCTGAGACAATAAGCTGCAGTAATCATGCATTTTGTTCTTTGAAATCTTCTCATGAGGTTGACAATTTTGCAGTTTAAAACTGAAAATGAGAATGGAATGCGGACCAAACGATTCCTGATTCATCTTTCACGTACATAAGTTTACGTTCCTCTACTTTTCTCGTCGAGACGTATGGCCGAGTGGTTAGAGGCGTCGTCTTAGAAACGTGAGGTTGCACACGTACGGGTTCGATCCTCACAAGAGCACGAAAGAAAATAATTTTTTTTTTTACTTTTTTTCTTCAATGGAGTACTACACCTTCGTCCATGTAGAAATCACGTTTGCATGTAAACACACCTATACGCACACACTCACACAGTATACCTTTGTTTTGCGTTGGAGACTGCATTACTTCGACTGCTGCAAAATTTTGCAGGCTGGGCTTTTCAAACTGATATAGTATATTTAACAAAGTGAAATTTGTTCATATCAATTCAGTAACACAATGTAGTCGTGGTTACTTTGTGCTGATTTATACATGTAACAAGCTATACATTTTTAAAAAGGTATTCATTCTTCTGTATTGATGATTATTTGTCATTTAGTGGTTTTTGTGGAGTTTCAGATAGTGATAAAAAGTATGGATGATATTAAAGTGCAGCGATAATTCCTACAGTTAGTTCAAAGTTGTGTTACAGATGTTTGATACATACATTTAGCATTGTGTGTGTGTGTGTATATACGTGTGTATACAGGTTGGCCATATAACACATTCTAGACAATTAATCTTAATTGATTAGCAAACGTGATCAGCTATGGAACTGAATAAGGTACTAATGTATGATGTTAATGATTCTAATTAAACTGTGACGAGTTTAAAGGGATAGCATAACTGTGTGTAAAAATAAGGCAATTATAAGGAAATTTTAGGGCAATTTGATAACCATGCCTATAATAATTTCATACAGGTACTAATACCTGCCTCATCTTCATGTGGTAGATTGTCGTGTCAGTAGCAAACTGACAACGTACGATGAATGTGTTATACATTGAACAACTGTCTTTCAAGTCCATAACGTTCCCCATATTTTCCCGTCGAGACGTGTGGCCGAGTGGTTAAAGGCGACTTCTCAGAGACGTGAGGTTGCGGGTTCGAACCCCACAAGATCACGAAACAAAATACTTAGATACTTTACTGTTTTTTTTTTTCTTCAATTTTGTATTACATATTTGTCCATGTAGAAATCACGTTCGTATATAAACGCACCTATACACACACACAGAGACACACACACACGCCATATCCCTCTTTTTTGTGTGTTGGAGACCACATTGCTTCGACTGCAGCAAATTTTGCAGGTTGACTTTGTCAAAGCGATCATAGTATGTAATGACGACGACTGAGGTGTTGTACTTTGAACAATTGTCTTTCAAGACGATGTCATTGTTTTGTAATTTGATGACGTCATTACATTGAAAATTGTGATTAAAGGCAAGGTATCAAAACCACCCGATTATAGGTTTTATGTCTGCGGGACGTATTTTTCCCAAGTTGCCAGAAATGGCATAGCGACCTCAGTCGTTACAAGGCCGCTTTTCCGTCTAGCAATGCAATAGATGTTCACACGGCCACGTTAGTTGAGTGGGCATTGACTTTCCCCCTGTTATATCTATACATTGTTGTTGTTTTTTTGTCTTACCATTTCCGTGGATGACCCGTGGCCGAGTGGTTACAGAAACGGTTTCGCATGCACGCTCAATATAACTTCAAGGTGCCTATATCACATTCTTTTCTTTGTCGATCACAGATGACTGTCATCTGATGACCACAAGCGTATCACCTAACTCGTCCTCAATGTGACGAGTTTTCATGTCTCGTTTCTTTTTATTCTTCTTTCTTTCTGGACAATTTTGTGTCATCAATATCTCAAGAATGACATTACGAAATAACATGACATTTTCAGGGAACATGTCTCATGACAAAATCTAGCCACAATAAGGTTTTCATGACAGTAACATATCTATGACGTCATCTAGGCGCCATTTTGTGATTTTCGGACCATGTTACATGATCGATCATAACTTCGTAAGTAAAGGTCATTTCTGTATCATTTTCGGTGGACATTAAGTTCAGGTCACGTTCTATCTTACATTTTAATGCTAATTACCTAGGACATTATTACGCGCGCTTACGCGCGCGTCAAACTTTTAAAAGGCTCAAAACAACTTACCAATGGGAAATCTCGAAGTTTCAGACAATTTTAAGCGTTTCGCGCGTTCGCGTCCGTCCGCACATTTTCGCGCGTAGTGCGCGTAAGCAACATGAAAATGCACATTTTTTGACAGATTTGGATTCCTGATACATTAAGCAACAATATCCCTTGATTTCCGATCAATTTTGACCTATAACAAAGGAATGCGTTGGCGGCAAAGTTGAAATTTCGTGTGCGCGTCTATGTGCAAATATAGCGAAAAACATGTCTTTGTTTATTTCGCCATAGCTCTTTAAAACGTCTGGTTACCCTATGTTTTTATTGCATATTACAAAAACATATGAATTGGAAATAACGTTTCAAGCATCAATATCTCCATGAATACATTATGACGTCATCATATCATCATCTGAAATAAAAAAAGTGGAATTAAATTTTTTAAGGTACTGTTTCTGACATTCATTTGCTCGTATCTCTGTTGTTTAAGCTCAATATTATCCCAAATTCAGATATGTTGTACATTGAACATTTGCCTTTCAAGTTCATGTCATAGTTTTGAAATTTGATGACGTCATCATGCTTTAAATTGTCTTTAAAGGTAAAGACGCAAAATCGGACAAGTTTACGTGTTATGTCTATGGGAGGTGATTTTTTTAGAAACCATGCATTGACTTGACAACGTTTAAGCACCTTTATCTCAGCTGATTTTGCTTCATTTCCTCTGAAACTTAAGTATGTTGTAGCTGTGACAATAATCTGTAGTAATCATGCATTTTATTCTTTGAAATCTCCTCATGAGGTTGACAATTTTGCAATTTAAAACTGAAAATGAGAATGGAATGTGGACGAAACGATTCCTAATTCATCTCTCACGTACATAAGTTTACGTTCCTCTAATTTTCTCGTCGAGACGTATGGCCGAGCGGTTAGAGGCGTCGTCTCAGAAACGTGAGGTTGCACACGTACGGGTTCGATCCTCACAAGAGCACGAAAGAAAATAATTATTTTTTTTTTACTTTTTTTTCGTCAATGGAGTACTACACCTTCGTCCATGTAGAAATCACGTTTGCATGTAAACACACCTATACGCACACACTCACACAGTATACCTTTGTTTTGCGTTGGAGACTGCATTACTTCGACTGCTGCAAAATTTTGCAGGCTGGGCTTTTCAAACTGATATAGGATATTGTAAAAATGAAATTTGTTCATATCAATTCAGTAACACAATGTAGTCGTGGTTACTTTGTGCTGATTTACACATGTAACAAGCTATACATTGTAAAAAAGGTATTTGCATTGTTCCTTTAAGTCAGTCTTCTGTATTGATGATTATTTGTCAATTAGTGGTTTTTGTGGAGTTTCAGATAGTGATAAAAAGTATGAATGATAAGTGCAGCGATAATTCCTACAGTTAGTTCAAAGTTGTGTTACAGATGTTTGATACATACATTTAGCATTGTGTGTGTGTGTATATACGTGTGTATACAGGTTGGCCATATGACACATTCTAGACAATTAATCTTAATTAATTAGCAAATGTGATCAGCTATGGAACTGAATATGGTACTAATGTATGATGTTAACGATTCTAATTAAACTCTGACGAGTTTAAAGGGATAGCATAACTGTGTGTAAAAATAAGGCAATTATAAGGAAATTTTAGGGGAATTTGATAACCATGCCTATAATAATTTCATACAGGTACTGATACCTGCCTCAAATTCATATGATAGATCGTCATGTCAATAGCAAACTGACAACGTACGATGAATGTGTTATATATTGAACAACTGTCTTTCAGGTCCATAATGTTCCCCGTATTTTCTCGTCGAGACGTATGGCCGAGTGGTTAAAGGCGACGTCTCAGAGACGTGAGGTTGCGGGTTCGAACCCCACAAGATCACGAAACAAAATACTTAGCTATTTTACTTTTTTTTTCTTCAATTTTGTATTACATATTTGTCCATGTAGAAGTCACGTTCGTATATAAACGCACCTATATACACACACAGACACACACACACGCCATATCCCTCTTTTTTGTGTGTTGGAGACCACATTGCTTCGATTGCAGCAAAATTTTACAGGTTGACTTTGTCAAACCGATCATAGTATGTAATGACGACGACTGAGGTGTTGTACTTTGAACAATTGTCTTTCAAGACGATGTCATTGTTTTGTAATTTGATGACGTCATTACACTGAAAATTGTGCTTAAAGGCAAGGTATCAAAACCAGCCGATTATAGGTTTTATGTCTGCGGGACGTATTTTTCCCAAGTTGCCAGAAATGGCATAGCGACCTCAGTCGTTACAAGGCCGCTTTTCCGTCTAGCAATGCAATAGATGTTCACATGGCCACGTTAGTTGAGTGGGCATTGACTTTCCCCCTGTTATATCTATACATTGTTTGTTTGTTTTTGTCTTACCATTTCCGTGGATGACCCGTGGTCGAGTGGTTACAGAAACGGTTTCGCATGCACGCTCAATATAACTTCAAGGTGCCTATATCACATTTTTTTCTTGTCGATCACAGATGACCGTCATCTGATGACCACAAGCGTATCACCTAACTCGTCCTCAATGTGACGAGTTTTCATGTCTCGTTTCTTATTCTTCTTTCTTTCTGGCCTATTTTGTGTCGTCAATATCTCAAGAATGACATTACGGAGTAACATGACATTTTCAGTCAACATGTCTCATGACAATATCTAGCCACAATAAGGTTTTCATGACAGTAACGTATCTATGACGTCATCTAGGCGCCATTTTGTGATTTTCGGACCATGTTACATGATCGATCATAACTTCATAACTAAAGGTCCTTTCTGTATCACTTTTTGTGGACATAAAGTTCAGGTCACGCTCTATCTTTCTTTCTCAGATGCTAATTACCTAGGACGTCATCTAGGACGCCTAAGCGCGCGTCAAACATTTAAAAGGCTCAAAACAACTTTCCAATGGGAAATCTCGAAGTTTCAGACAATTTTAAGCGTTTCAAACAATTTTGCGCGTGCGCGTCCGTCCGCGCATTTTCGCGCGCACAGCGCGTCAGTAACATGAAAATGCACATTTTTTGACTGATCTGGATTCCTGATACTTTGAGTAACAATATCCATTGATTTCTGATAGATTTTGACAAATAACAAAGCAATGCACTGGCGTCAAAGTTGAAATTTCGCGTGCGCATCTATGTGCAAATATAGTGAAAAAACATGTTTTTGTTTATTTCGCCATAGCTCTTTAAAACGTCAGGTGACCCTATGTTTTTATTGCATATTACAAAAGCATATGAATTGAAAATAACGTTTCAAGTATCATTATTTCCATAATTACAATATGACGTCATCATATCGTCATCTGAAATCAAAAAAGTGGAATTAATTTTTTTAAGGTACTGTTTCTGACATTCATTTGCTCGTATCTCTGTTGTTTAAGCTCAATATTATCCCAAATTCAGATATGTTGTACTTTGAACATTTGCCTTTTAAGTCCATGTCATGCTTTTGATATTTGATGACGTCATCACACCTTAAATTGTGATTAAAGGTAAAGACGCAAAATCGGACAAGTTTACGTGTATTGTCTATGGGAGGTGATTTTTTTTTAAAAGCATCAATTGACTTAACAACGTTTAAGCACCTTTACCTCAGCTGATTTTGCTTCATTTCCTCTGAAACTTTAATATGTTGTAGCTGAGACAATAAGCTGCAGTAATCATGCATTTTATTCTTTGAAATCTCCTCATCAGATTGACAATTTTGCAGTTTAAAACTGAAAATGAAAATGGAATGTGGACAAAACGATTCCCCATGTATCTTTCACATACATAAGTTTACGTTCCCCATATTTTCTCGTCGAGACGTATGGCCGAGTGATTAAAGGCGCCGTCTCAGAGACGTGAGATTGCGGGTTCGAGCCCCACAAGATCACGAAACTTTTTTTTTTTATTTTACTTTTTTTTCTTCAATTTTGTATTACATATTCGTCCATGTAGAAATCACGTTCGTATATAAACGCACCTATACACACACACAGACACACACACACGCCATATCCCTCTTTTTTGTGTGTTGGAGACCACATTGCTTCGACTGCAGCAACATTTTGCAGGTTGACTTTGTCAAACCGATCATAGTATGTAATGACGACGACTGAGGTGTTGTACTTTGAGCAATTGTCTTTCAAGACGATGTCATTGTTTTGTAATTTGATGACGTCATTACACTGAAAATTGTGATTAAAGGCAAGGTATCAAAACCAGCCGATTATAGGTTTTATGTCTGCGGGACGTATTTTTCCCCAAGTTGCCAGAAATGGCATAGTGACCTCAGTCGTTACAGGGCCGCTTCTCCGTCTAGCAATGCAATAGATGTTCACCAGGCCACGTTAGTTGAGTGGGCATTGACTTTCCCCCTGTTATATCTATACATTGTTTTTTTTTTTGTCTTACCATTTCCGTGGATGACCCGTGGCCGAGTGGTTACAGAAACGGTTTCGCATGCACGCTCAATATAACTTCAAGGTGAATATATCACATTCTTTTCTTTGTCGATCACAGATGACCGTCATCTGATGACCACAAGCGTATCACCTAACTCGTCCTCAATGTGACGAGTTTTCATGTCTCGTTTTTATTCTTCTTTCTTTCTGGACAATTTTGTGTCGTCAATATCTCAAGAATGACATTACGAAATAACATGACATTTTCAGTCAACATGTCTCATGACAAAATCTAGCCACAATAAGGTTTTCATGACAGTTACATATCTATGACGTCATCTAGGCGCCATTTTGTGATTTTCGGACCTTGTCACATGATCGATCATAACTTCATAACTAGATGTCATTTCTGTATCATTTTCGGTGGACATGAAGTTCAGGTCACGCTCTATCTTACTTTTTAACGCTAGTTACACAGGTCATCATTACGCGTGCGTAAGCGCGCGTCAAAATTTTAAAAGGCTCAAAACGACTTCCCAATTGGAAATCTCGAAGTTTCAGACAATTTTAAGCGTTTCAAACATTTTCTCGCGTGCGCGTCCGTCCGCGCAATTTCGCGCGCAGAGCCCGTAAGCAACATGAAAATGCAATTTTTTTGACTGATTTGGATTCCTGATACTTTGAGTAATAATATCCATTGATTTCCGATCGATTACGACCTATAACAAAGGAATGCACTGGCGTCAAAGTTGAAATTCCGCGTGCGCGTCTTTCTGCAAATATAGTGAAAAAACATGTCTTTGTTTATTTCGTCATAGCTCTTTAAATCGTCCGTTGACCCTATATTTCTATTGCATATTACAAAAGTATATGAATTGTAAGTAACATTCCAAGTATCAGTATTGCCAGGAATACGCGATGACGTCATCATATCGTCATTTTAAATCAAAAAAGTGGAATTGATTTTTTTGAGGTACTGTTTCTGACATTCATTTGCTCGTATCTCTGTTGTTTAAGCTCAATATTACCCCAAATTCAGATATGTTGCACTTTGAACATTTGCCTTTCAAGGCCATGTGATGGTTTTGAAATATGATGACGTCATCATACTAGAAATTGTGATTAAAGGTAAAGACTCAAAATCAGACAAGTTTACGTGTTATGTCTATGGGAGGTGATTTTTTTTAAAACCATGCATTGACTTGACAACGTTTAAGCACCTTTACCTCATCTGATTTTACTCCATTTCCTCTGAAACGTAAATATGTTGTAGCTGAGACAACAAGCTTTAGTAATCATGCATTTTATGTTTTCAAATCTCCTCATCAGGTTGACAATTTTGCAATTTAAAACTGAAAATGAGAATGCAATCTGTACGGAACGATTCCCAATTTTTCTTTGCAACTGTATATTGATCGAATCCACGCTGCCACTTGTGGGAAGTTGAATAGCGCCATCACAAGTCAACACTGTCACGATAGTATTTAGATTTAAGTTTCGCACTCGATCTTCAGGACAGCCATGTGGCATAATCGGTTAGCGCGCTGGTTGTTCATAACGCCATACCGGAAGGCGAGAGGTTCGACTCCCGCAGGACTTTTATCCGTTCTTTCTTTTTTTTCTCTTTTTTTTTTCGGCAGTTCAGCTTTACTCCGATGTCATTTATCGTATTACTTTATCAAGTGTACGTAACCCGTGAACACGGCTGCTCTATTTCCCTTGTTTTGTATTGGAGTTTGGAGATTGGGTTTGCTTCATTAATTTTGTCACACTTAATGTTGTAAATTGCCCCTTGTTACAGTGTCCCGCTTGCCACCTTTCGTTTGCTCTTTCCTTTTCTCTTCATTGGTTATTGTTATACTGTAACAGGATAGGTAGGAACATGTATGTTTAAATAACTTGCAGGAATGGGAGCTGAATTGATTAACTCTAGTCCAGGTGTATGGCGTCTCGCTCATCTCTTTGAAATTCCAGGTTGTTATTGTTTGACCCAATAACGAAGTTGTAGACAGGTTATATGTTGTTATAGAGGTATCTTGTGCCACATGAATGGAAAGCATCACTGTTTAGTAGTAGTAATGAACTTGTTCATGTTGTATATGGTATAAATATTTAAGATAAATATATATATATATATATATATATATATATATATAAAGATTAAAGATAAATTTCACATCCAATCTTCGGTACAGCCGTGTGGCTTTATAGTCACTTAGCGCGCTGCATGGTCATTATGCACTACCTTAGGACGAGATATTCGAGACCCGCAGGACGCTATCATTTTTTTCTCTCTCTTTCTTTGTGTTTCTTTTGGCAGTTCAGCTTTATTCCGATCGATGTCATTTATCGTATTATCTTATCAATTATACTACCCCACGACACACAGTCGCTCAAGTTCCTCTTTTTTTTTTTGTCGGAGGCTCTAGGTTGGATTTGCTTCATTTATCATACGTATTGTTTAAATTGCCCTTGGTACAGTGCCCCGCTTGCCACCTTTCCTTTTCCCTTTCCTTTTCTCTACGTTTGTTCCTGTTATATTGTCACAAGACAGGTCGGAAAATAATTTGCATAACTCAACTGGAGCAGGAATGGCAACTGAATGAATTAACTCTAGGCCAGGTGTATGGCGTCTCGCTCATCTCTTTGAAATTCCAGGATGTTATTGTTTGACGCAATAACGGAGTTGTAGACAGGTTTTATGTTGCTATAGAGGCATCTTGTGCCACATGAGTAGAAGGCATCACTGTTCAGTAGTAGTAATGAACTTTTTCATGTCCCTCCATGTCAATTATAGTGTGGTTTAAAGGGGTTGTGTGTCTATCTGCCAAAGAAAAGGAATAACTTATTTTCGTCATGGCTGTTTCTCTATACGTAGCCGTAGGTAATGAGTGTTGTTGGTATCTGAGCAGTGAAGAACAGAGCATCAGGCTAAAATCCCCCTTAGTTATACGCGCTAAGCGTTCAATTTGATATATCTTTCTTTATGAAGTCAATCCCTGCTAATGGAGTTACAGAATTATGTTATGACACGTTTCACTGAAAGTTTGTAAAGCAAAGTTTATGGACAAGGCAAGCAATTGTACATGAATATACCTACCATTGATTTCAGAGGGAAATTATGGTATGCATAAATGTAAGGGTATCATTGCTTTGGAATTGCTGAGACAATATGCTTGGCACGAGGGCTTCCACTTCTAATAACTGATCCCTTTGAAGATGTGTCGGTCATGGGTGATCGTCATGATTCATCTTTCACGTAGAAGCTTGCGTTCCACACTCTTGGTTCAAGAAGACTTACCATCATACTTCAAATTGTTATTAAAGGTAAAGACTCAAAATCAGACAAGTTAACGTGTTATCTCTATGGGAGGTGATTTTTTTTTTTATGTGCATTAACTTGACAACGCTAAGCACCTTTATCTCAGATGATTTTGCTCCATTTCCTCTGTAACTTAAGTGTGTGGTAACTGAGACAATAAGCTGCAGTAATCATGCATGTTATTCTTTGAAATCTCCTTATTAGTTTGACAATTTTGCAGTTTAAAACTGAAAATGAGAATGGAATGTGGACAAAACGATTCCTGATTCATCTTTCACATACATAAGTTTACGTTCCTCTTTTTCTTCTCGTCGAGACGTATGGCCGAGTGGTTAAAGGCGACGTCTCAGAGACGTGAGGTTGCACACGTGCGGGTTCGAACCCCACAAGATCACGAAACAAATTACTTAGCTATTTTACTTTTTTTTTTCTTCAATTTTGTATTACATATATCGTCCATGTAGAAATCACATTCGTATATAAACGCACCTATACACACACACAGACACACACACACACACCATATCCCTCTTTTTTGTGTTGGAGACCATATTGCTTCGACTGCTGCAAAATTTTGCAGGCTGACTTTGTCAAACTGATCATAATATGTAATGACGACGACGAAGGTGTTGTACTTTGAACAATTGTCTTTCAAGACCACATCATTGTTTTGTACTTTGATGACGTCATCACACTGAAAATTGTGATTAAAGGCAAGGTATCAAAACCAGCCGATTATAGGTTTTATGTTTACGGCACGTATTTTTCCCCAAGTTGCCAGAAATGGCATAGCGACATCAGTAGTTACAAGGCCGCATTTCCGTCTAGCAATGCAATACATGTTCACGCGGCCACGTTGGTTGAGTGGGCATTGACTTTTCTCCCTGTAATATCTATACATTTCTTTTTTGCCTTACCATTTCCGTGGATGTCCCGTGGCCGAGAGGTTAGGGAAACGGTTTTGCATGCAAACTCAATTATAACTTCAAGGTGTCTATATCACATTCTTTTCTTTGTCGATCACAGATGACCGACATCTGATAACCCCAAGCGTATCACCTAACTCGTCAGTCTGACGAGTTTCATATCTCGTTCATCTTTGTTTTTTAGACCAACTTCTGTATTTGAAATCACTAAATTTGTATCCTCGCTTAAGTCATCGAAGTCAAGTGGGTCGGATGATATTGCCCCTCAGGTTGTCAAGGAATGCATTCATTTTTTTAATTTTTTTTGCTGAGACACTATGTGATATTTTCAACAAATCATTGTCGCAAGGAAGTTTTTACAAAACGTGTTTCTTTTATGCTGTAAGTGATAGTAAGATATTAAAAATCACTAAATCATTGAAAGATAGTTATGCAACTGGTCATGTTGAAATCAGCCCATATTTATTCAAGGAAATAATACGATATGTTTTTATACCACTGGCATGTATTTTCAACCGTTCATTATCTACAGGTGTATATCCACAGTCATTTAACGTAGGTAAGGTGTTACCAATCCATAAAAAAGATGATCCTTCAAATATATCGAATTACCGCCCCATTTCTATTCTGCCTGCCTTTTCAAAGATTCTTGAAAAATTTGTGTATAACGGAGTTAATAATTTTATCACACGCAATAATTTGCTTAATCCTGATCAGTAAGGTTTCCGTAAAGCCCATTCCTGCACTCTTGAAACTATACGACAGAGTATCGAGCGCCTTGGCGGACCATAAGCTCGTGATAGGCGTGTTAATGGAACTCAGCAAGGCGTTTGATACTCTAGATCATGGTATCTTACTTTCCAAATTGCCGTATTATGGTGTACGGGGCGTCGCCCTTGATTGGTTTCTTAGTTACTTATCAAACAGATATCAATATACTGTTTACGATTCTCATTCATCTACTTTGCTTCCGTTAACATGTCGTGTCCCCCAGGGATCCATTTTAGGCCCGCTTTTATTCCTAATATATGTAAATGATTTGGTTAATGTGTCAGATTCATTGCAATATATTCTCTTTGCCGATGATACCCATAGACCAGTTCGTAATTCCACTTTGCGCATGAGCAAAGAAAGGTCATGTACCAACAGGCATTTTGGTTTATTAATTCACTGACATAAGTATCTGTGATGTGATGATTATTCATGTGATCCTTTTCTAAATGGTGCTTGCCAGCACATCCACCTGATAGCAAGCCTGGTATTTGGCTATATCAAAAGAAAAAGGTTGTTATTGCATTCCATACGAAACAATGAATTAGATGCCTGCTAAAGTGTCAACTGACGGACTATTCCGGTCATCTGGTCTAAACAGAAGTTCATGCTTTGTTTGAACACGAATTCCATAAATTGGTATGTCGGGCAAGCTTATGCATTATTATACCGCTTTAAAACGAGCGAAGTGCCTAACCAACTGAGAAAAAAGAAAGGTCATTTGCACCAAGGCGTACATGAGCTAATTACGAACTGGCTTATAGGCCCTATATTCTTTTCCCATGGTGATTACCATAGCCTTATTTCGAAACTGAATACTGAACTACCGAAATTGTCACTCTGGTTTCGGAGCAACGTGTTATCTCTCAACTTTTCGAAAACGAGTTTTATTCATTTTAAAAGTTATAGAAGAACAAATCATGATCCAGAAAATTTTGTGTTACTCATAGATGATATTGCAATTGAACAAAAATCATGTATTAAATTTTTGGGTGTTGTTATTAATGAATATTTAAATTGGTCTGATCATGTCAGACATAATCTAATCCTATTGCACGCAATATTGGTGTTCTACGTAAATTGCGGTATTTTCTTCCGGTAGAAACTCTTTTTGTATTGTATAACTCACTCGTTTTGGCATATATAAACTATTGCAACATTGTCTGGGCAACTTTATACAGTAGTACAAATTCAATATTTTTGCTCCAAAAGAAAGCCATGTGTATTTGTGCCTGGACTGATTATAGAGCTCACACAGACCCAATATTTCAAAAGCATAAAAAGTCTGAAAATTGATGACATTCATTTTTTACAGACTGCTCCCTTCATGTTTCGCTACAATATTCAGTGTTTACCTTCTTATTTCATGAATATTTTCAAACTCAATAAACAAATCCACTCCTACCCTACAAGAACTGCCTCCAATATTCATCTTATAAATCCCAGAACCTGTTTAGCTAAAAAAATCAATTCGGCACACTGGCCCAGACGTATGGAATTCTTTACCATCTCAGTCCCGTGCAATTCGAACGATTGGTTCCTTTAAAAGATTTGTTAAGTATATGCTAATTGTTGCTAAATATCAGTGACTTAATTTACATATCCAGAACATGAATTCTTTTGTTACTTGAAGCATCTTCATTCTATGTTACTCTATTTTATATACAGATGTACAATGTAAGTAACTGGTCCGTACGTTGCTACACCCAGCCGTTACCTGGCAACAGGGATTTCCATTTCTCTCTCCTGTTCTTTCTCACCATCTTTCATTATCGCTGTCCCCTTCTTCTTTGTTTTTCTTTCTTAGCATCACCTGCGTACATGTCCGTGTATGTTTTGTTGTGTAACTGTGTTTTTTTGTTTGTGTGTGTAAAACTATTCTATCTTGTTGTAGTTAAGTAAACCGACAGTTGGTTGCAACTGTTTATTTATTTATATGTGTACGAGGCCCCAATGTCAAGCTCGGCTTACTGGGGATCCTCCTGTATGGTACCTTGACTTTTTTTATTATCATTATGTCTTCGTACTTATCACAATGATTTGATTACCTGTCATGTGCAAAATCAACCATGAATTATCATGAATCATGTGTTTATTTCTCAAAGTGATCAGAGTTGATTGTATTGTATCATACAGAAACAATAAAATGAAATGAAAAATAAAGGTAGTTAAAATAGTTCCTGTGTATAAAAAAAGATGATAATAAGAATCTGATTGATTACAGACCTAAAGCGCTTTTACCAATTTTTTTCTAAGATTTCAGAGAAAATAGTCTACAAGTGTTTAACTGATTTTCTGTTAAAAAGAGATGTTCTGATTCCACAACAGTTTGGTTTTCGTAAACATTTTTTCTACTAGCATGGGCGTTTTCAACTTGTTGGATACTATATTCATAAAATCTATTTGATGATGGACATTTTTGCCTTGGAATTTTTCTAGACTTGTCAAAGGCATTTGACACCATAGACACTGGCGTAGCCGGGGGGGGGGGGGGGGCGATGGGGGCGGTCGCCCCCTCTAAGATTTGGACCGGGGATTTGGGAGGTGGAAAAAAGAATGCGTGTATACTGTATGCATGCACATGAAGCGGGTCTCCTTTGTGTCGTGGATAGGTGGTACGTTAGGGGGCTGTGATGATGTGGTGATAGACCCCAGGACTCAAATGAATGAGTGGACGCAGGATTGTAGTTCACTTGACTTTATTGGTGTCCGTAAATCGACACACAAAAAAGAAAACCCTGCAAGAAACAGGAAAACAATCATAAGTTTGTATTCAACATTTCATTTCTTAATAAATTGATCCCCCTCTTTTTGCAATGCAAGAGCACTTCCCAAAATGTGAAAACTATATGTATATATTTTTTGCTAAATCTACAAATGTAATTACTTTCTATGCAGATCAAGATAGAAGCTATGATGCAATACACAATAAATTGTCTTCAACACTCGTGGACTCACTATCCACACAATTATCTCGAATATCTAAACTTCCCAGGATATCCACAAAACTCTATAACTCATTCATCGCCCGATACATGAACTAGTATTGTATCAATGAAATTCTAATCAACCACCATCTAAGCTCGCATGTACCATCTAAACATGCACTCGAATAAACAATTTAATCATTACCCCATAGCGACTATCATAAATCATGTACATACCAATAATTACTTCCATGTAAATCCGTTTCAGTTTCTGCATACCAAAAGCTTTTCCCCTTTTTCGCAATAGATAAAGCACCAAAAATATTCATAGTTGTATCATAAACAGTTGCACATTACACAATAATGATGAACAATTGCTCATAAATCATTCATGCCTACCCTAAGTCAGGTAGCAACTCGCTCTTTGGAAGTATGAACCCTCATCCTCAGACATGAGAACACCAGTACCGGCGGAGGGCTGACCATCTCACCCATGGCACAAGTTTGTCTTGTCCAAAAGAAACTCTGCCAAACCAAAAGACATCATAACAGGCAGAAAACAGCCAGACTCAACCCATTGCGGCAGGTTGCTTGTCCTACGGTGCGAGAGTGCGAAGTGAGGTGTGTGTCGTGCAGTGTGCAGTGCAAGTGTCCAAATTTCCCGCAGTACATACGACCAGCACAAAGAGCGCATTCATGTGCAACTCAACCCCTGGAAAATGACTAATATTCATCCGCCTACTCTCTATTTCTGTTTACAACAAAATTTCACAAAATTATGAAAATTATCCTTCTCACTCCTATTTGTAATCACACCAATCCAACCTTCCATTTTCCAACTACATAATACCAAATTACGTATCACAAATGAGGACTTCATTAATTCCAGACACTAATTTCTGATACATCGGTGACATGGTCATCTTGAATACCTAAAACATTCCGAATTCCTGACTGTGATTACCAAGCACGTTCAACAAAAAGCGCTTTGTAAACAACTCCTGTTTCACAACATCTGTCTAATGAGCTGTAATAAACTCACAATAGGCTAGTAGTCTCCAATAAAGCATTTTCATCACTTTCTCAATTTCCACATCCCGTCATGTCCCCCTGGAAAGAAAATATTCGTCTCAAATATTTCAAAATTTCATATGTAATCTCAAAATTACAAGTAAGTCCATGAATTTCCCAATAAGTTACTCAAAATTCCATATGAAATTTCAACAAGTGAAAGAGCATACTTCTCTCTCTTCTTTCTTTTAAATCAGTAAAATCTCAATAATTTACTGCCATATCAAATTTGATCACATATTTTAACCCTGAACTTTCACCCCGGTAATCCAGTGATTGCAGACACTGGTAATCTGGATGGATTACGATGAATTCCTTTGCTGCTACGAGCTGAGCGTCTAGGTCCATCATTTCGTTGATCCCCTTCTACAATTTCCTCAGTCTGATGAAGGGTCTCAGGTGGATTATAACAATATCGAAAATGACGAAAATCAAACTCTTCCGCCTCATCGTCGTTATCATCATCATCATCATCATCATCAATATTGCCAACATCTCCCAGGCGTCCTGATTGCATTTCTTCATCGGTAGAGCAGTCACTGGGTAAGACTTCTTCCAAAACATGTGGTTCTTCCTGTCGAGGGTCAGGAATAACTTGTCTTCGATTAATCCATCGTGACGCTCCACCCATCGCTGGTCTAACTTCATAAAGATCCTCATGCTCATTGTTATTCACAATTATGTGAGTTGCTTCAAAGAATTTGTCCTGAAGTTTGTGTCGACCATCAAAAGCATTCCTTTTGAGTAAGACTCTGCTTCCTATCTCTAAAGATGGATCTGTAGTACGTTCGTCGTGCTTCTGTTTCTCTTTCCTAGCTGCCTCCCTCAGTCTGCCAGAAACTACTTGCTGAGCTCGCTTGATTAGTTTCTCTTGTTCTGCAACATGATTTGCTTCCCACTCTCCATCTAATCGATCCAATAAGTGATCTAGTGGTAGTTCAGGTTGTCTACCAAACATGAGGAAGTGTGGTGTCTCTTGAATTTCTCTTTCCTTCTGGGGTGTATCTTCTGTTGCTCTCACCGATCCATGGTTTTCCGCGACACACTCTGAAAAAATGTTCCTGCAGTACTTCGCACACAGAAACTTTCACATTGTTTCCTTCCACATCTAATAGTACTTCTTCCTTTGGAATTACTGATGAAGCCTCTGTGATCATAGTATGGGAGTCTAACTGTACTTCTCCTTCAGTCTTATTTGCTATCAATACTTCTATGTCTCTCCCCGACTGAACTGAATGACATCCTTCATAGATTTCCACTAGTTCATTGCCTGAAATTGAAGATGGTCGCACCATCACATTGTTGATAACTTCCTTGGTTGGTTGTTGGACAGTTGCTCGGAAACTGCAAACCACTTTGCGGATGAAATGTGGTGGTAGAACTTCCTTCTGAGTGGTACATACTTTCAAAGTCTATGTTTCTACTGCATCAGATTGAGGAACATTAGCTTCTTTGCCTGAAATCACCACTCCCCTCAAATGTCTAAGGATGTTACATCCCAGCAACACTGGACAGTTCACTTCAGATGTACATGCTTCATCTGATACTACCAAGAAACTTCCTAACAGTTCTTGTCCTTTCACAACAATGGGCACCTCAATGTATCCATGAATAGGAATACGAACTCCTCCGACACCTATCACATTTAGAAAAAGACCACTTGGGGACTTCAGATCTCCCAGCCTATCTTTCAGTTTCTCATTATAAAAGGAGGCAGGAATAATTGAGGCCTCAGCGCCAGTGTCCATGACACAACGCACTTCTAATCCTCCAATTGACATTGTGCATGAGGGGCTTCGGGCTAACAACCGATCCACCAGTTCAGTCTCCATTCGCTCTGCATGTATATCGACGCTGCCATGCCTAGCCTCATGGTTCTGGGTTGCATTGCTTTGTGTTGAAGTAGTAGATGAAATATTCTGGTTCTGCATCTGCGGACAATCATGGCTAATATGTCCTCGTCCCCGACATTTGTAACACACTGTATCTGCTGTACAAAGCCTCCTGGTGTGACCCTTCTGTAAACAGTTATAACACCTTTCATCACCGAGTCTTCTGGGCTGACTTGTGGTTTGATTCTCCATCAAAGTTTTCACACACTTTGTAAGCTGAGATACGTCCCTGCGAAGTTGTGACAACTCTTTGTGATAGTGTTCTTCTTCCACATTAACCTTGTGTGCCGCAGGACAATCGTCAGCTACTTCCACGTTAGCATCATTCACCCTTGGCTTTCGCTGGGGTTCCTGGTCTCGGAAGAACTCGAGAACGTCTTCTCTCATCTCTATAAAAGTCTTTTTCTTAGAACCGAGTTCTATCCTTCGTAGTTCCCGTTGGACCCAGGCTTGGTCTGTTCCGGTAACGAATCTCTCCTTCAAGGATGAATCTCTGAGATGTTCTCAGGCCTTTCTCTCGTCTGAACTAGATGCTGCCTTTTCCATTCTGCTGTAGATGCGCATAAGTGCTCTGCTGTAGTCTGCCAATGTCTCAGTACCAGACTGTTTCCTGTTATGAAACTCTGCGGTTAAGGACTGCACTGTTTCTACTGTCCCAAACAATGACTTCAACACACCAATCAGCTTATCACAGTCCTTTTGAACACTTTCCCCTCTGCAGAGAACCTCCTCCTTTGCTGCTCCAGCCAAGTGATCAATGAGAGACTGCGCCTTCTCGCTACCCTCAAGATTATAATGTCGTACATAACTATCACAGTTATCTAGCCACTCCTGCAAAGACAAGTCACCAGCAATCTGAGGGATCCCCCTATACTTGCTCAATTTGACAGGCGGTGGTGCCTTTTGCACATTCAGTCCCTGAAGTACACTCGTAAGGGTTTTGTAACATTTCTGTCATTGATTCTGCCATCGTTACAAAGAGCTGTTGAGAGAAATATCACTGGGAAAGAATTGTACTTTACAACTTATTTTCTACGTGTTAATACAATTCTTAACGCTATGTTAATCTCTACTTTAAAACCAGTCCTGTTTATGTCCGGATTCCCAGCTTCCCTCCAATTCGTCCCATCAGTGGTAGAGATAAGGTTCAGGTCTATTCTCCCTCGCAGCAGTCAGTCCAGATTCCTAGCTGACATCAGACGACAGTCTCGCGCCATAGACACGACGACATCCAGCAGAAGATCCAGCGCTGAATACCCGACCAGACATCCCGCCCGATCAGATCAAACTGTGGAGTTGCTACTTGCAGCTTGCCTCGACGAAGGGGTTTGAAGCGATGAACATCCCTGCGACGACCATCCCATCCTCGTCGCCAGTTTGTCGTGGATAGGTGGTACGTTAGGGGGCTGTGATGATGTGGCGATAGACCCCAGGACTCAAATGAATGAGTGGACGCAGGATTGTAGTTCACTTGACTTTATTGGTGTCCGTAAATCGACACACAAAAAAGAAAACCCTGCAAGAAACAGGAAAACAATCATAAGTTTGTATTCAACATCTCATTTCTTAATAAATTGATCCCCCTCTTTTTGCAATGCAGGAGCACTTCCCAAAATGTGAAAACTATATGTATATATTTTTTGCTAAATCTACAAATGTAATTACTTTCTATGCAGATCAAGATAGAAGCTATGATGCAATACACAATAAATTGTCTTCAACACTCGTGGACTCACTATCCACACAATTATCTCGAATATCTAAACTTCCCAGGATATCCACAAAACTCTATAACTCATTCATCGCCCGATACATGAACTAGTATTGTATCAATGAAATTCTAATCAACCACCATCTAAGCTCGCATGTACCATCTAAACATGCACTCGAATAAACAATTTAATCATTACCCCATAGCGACTATCATAAATCATGTACATACCAATAATTACTTCCATGTAAATCCGTTTCAGTTTCTGCATACCAAAAGCTTTTCCCCTTTTTCGCAATAGATAAAGCACCAAAAATATTCATAGTTGTATCATAAACAGTTGCACATTACACAATAATGATGAACAATTGCTCATAAATCATTCATGCCTACCCTAAGTCAGGTAGCAACTCGCTCTTTGGAAGTATGAACCCTCATCCTCAGACATGAGAACACCAGTACCGGCGGAGGGCTGACCATCTCACCCATGGCACAAGTTTGTCTTGTCCAAAAGAAACTCTGCCAAACCAAAAGACATCATAACAGGCAGAAAACAGCCAGACTCAACCCATTGCGGCAGGTTGCTTGTCCTACGGTGCGAGAGTGCGAAGTGAGGTGTGTGTCGTGCAGTGTGCAGTGCAAGTGTCCAAATTTCCCGCAGTACATACGACCAGCACAAAGAGCGCGTTCATGTGCAACTCAACCCCTGGAAAATGACTAATATTCATCCGCCTACTCTCTATTTCTGTTTACAACAAAATTTCACAAAATTATGAAAATTATCCTTCTCACTCCTATTTGTAATCACACCAATCCAACCTTCCATTTTCCAACTACATAATACCAAATTACGTATCACAAATAAGGACTTCATTAATTCCAGACACTAATTTCTGATACATCGGTGACATGGTCATCTTGAATACCTAAAACATTCCGAATTCCTGACTGTGATTACCAAGCACGTTCAACAAAAAGCGCTTTGTAAACAACTCCTGTTTCACAACATCTGTCTAATGAGCTGTAATAAACTCACAATAGGCTAGTAGTCTCTAATAAAGTATTTTCATCACTTTCTCAATTTCCATTTCCCGTCATTTGCAACCTTTCATCAAATAAGATTTTTTTTTAATATTTCACTCAAAGTGTGCACCAGATCGTTGAATTTCAATTCAAAATATGCAAAATCTCTCGTGCTTGGAAGGGAGTATCCCCCTCCCAAACCCTCCCCTTCTGTGCCTCTTTCCCTAGCTAAGTACACTTTTTAGATTTACACGTGAGTGAGTGAGTGAGCGCCTAGGCAGCTTCTCATACTGCTCCATCTCTTTTTGCTTCTAAGTACTGTCCAGTGGATTTTTGTGGTATATGTTCATGACCAAGTTGTTGTGTATCGCGTCAGGATCCATCAAGACCGTCCTGAAGCTGTTAAATGGTCAAATATATGACTAAGTTGACCATATATTTTTCCCATGATATGGCTCTACACACTTGACTGGGGTGCCATTTCTAAGAGACCTACTTGACTGAGCAACCTTTGGGTCTTTTGAGAAACCACAAAGTCTATTGAGCTACCAAGTACAGTGCTCTCCAATGTATTGTCCGGGACAATAGTTGCAAGCCTCAGCAATGGAATTCCCTAATGCCTGCACAATTGCCCTGACACTGCTACTATTCTTTGGATCAACCCAAGCTTACAGGGAGCCATGCATGCTGTGTGCAAGAAGTACCTGCATGTACAGAAGCTATGGGAAAATCTACAGATGGATGGAAATATGCATCTACAAGGACCCCATACTATGCAAACTCTGTGTCTACGTTCCAGCTTTTACTTAAAGCAGGGGATGTGGATCCCAACCCTGGACCGGAAGGAGAAAAAACACCTATGAGACCGAAAAATGTCATCCAAAAGGATGGTACACCACCCTACGTATCACAGCTGCCTAACTCGAGGATTATTTGTTATGACGCAACGTTTCTTCATAGTCTGAGCCCCTCTCAATATGTGTCACAGTCCCGGAGGCTGCCGTTGACTATTTGGGAAACAATATCTACCCTTGGAATTGCAAAAACAAAAAAGACAAGACGAGGCAAAAAGAAAACCGGACAGTTATCTTCATCACCCATATTAAATTTGACTCATGAGTATATAAATCAGCCAGGTGAGCTATTACACATCGATGGGAAAGGATTAAAAGTGTCACATCTGAACATCTGCAGCTTACCAGCAAAATTAGATTATCTGAAAGATTTGCTTAAGAATCATGTTCTTGATATATTTACAATGTCTGAAACCCATCTGGATAATACAATTCTGGATTCTGAGTTGAATATTGATGGGTACAAGATAGAAAGAATTGACAGAAACCGAAGAGGAGGTGGGGTGGGAGTGTACATCGCCGACAGTGTCACATATGTGCGTAGATGTGATTTAGAATCATGTGAGTTAGAGGCTTTGTGGATAGAAGTCAAATGCACCAATGCTAAGCCCATTCTAATAGGAACGTTTTATCGTCCTCCAAGAGCTAATGTTGATTATCAAAATCATATTGATGAATGTGTATCCAGAGTAAGAGAACTGAACTGTGAAGTCATCGTACTTGGCGATTTCAATTACAATATCAGTATATGAATATAAGAACGACCCAAGTCCAATTTTTGGCCAAATTTAGTTTGACATGGGAAATTGTAGCTTATGCATGGACTCATCTTATGTATAAATGATAAATCCTAATTACCCCCGGAAGTGCCTGAAATAAATGAGTTAAATCTTATATGAATGTAAGAATGAAGGACTTGGGTCATTCTTACATTCATATTATAGCGCCCTCTCTCGTCCTTCTCTCATCTCTATAGCAGAATATCATGTATATGAATCAAAGAACGACCCAAGTCCATATGAATCAAAGAACGACCCAAGTCCATCACACAAAATGGCCTCTCCACAATTAATGTTAATGTTAATTGTCATAGTAATATATGTTCTAATTTGTAGATACAATGTTGCCTTCCCATCACAGTTAAATAGAATATTATTGGACAAACGAAAAAGATATGAAGTTTTTTTTTAGTTTACTCGAAATGGTCTTCCATGGACTTGGGTCGTTCTTATATTCATATACTCATATGTATTGTAAGAATGAGTCATGGTCTGTTGATAAAGTGTGCAGGGAAAATAATTTGAAGCAAATGATGAAAGATCCAACCCGTGTTACTGAGACCAGCAGAACTTTGATTGATATTGTAATGACAAACTTCCCAAACAATATTTGTCAGTACATGACCCTTGGTGTTAGTGACCACAACCTGATATATGTTGTACGGAAATTGTATAGACCCAAGTTACCGCCCAAGTTAATTACGTACCGATCAATGAAAAGGTTTGACCCGAATTCTTTTGTAACAGACTTGAATGCAAAGGATTGGGGTAACTGTCTAGTCCCAAGTGATCCTGATCAAGCGTGGTCAATCTGGAAACATTTGTTTTTGGATGAATGTGACAAACATGCCCCTCTCGTAACTCATAGAGTCAAAGGTAATCAAACAAAGTGGGTCACTGAGGAATATGTATCTTTATCTTATTTGAGGGATAGGCTGAAGAAGAAAGCAGAAAACCAAGACCAAACGCAAAACACATGTGTAATTTGGAGACAATACCGCAAAGTACAGAATCATCTGAATAATCTACCTAACACACTAAAACGTGATTATTATCGAATGAGTGTTGCACAAAACAGAAGAAATCACAGACAACTGTGGAATGTTTTAAGAGAGCTAACTCCAAGTAGAAAGTCAGTTGCTGAAAAGATCACAGGGTTGCAGATAAATGATACTCTTGATCATGACATTGGGAATATTGTAAATGAATTAAACAGTCATTTTGTGTCAATTGGTACAAATGTTTGTTGTAATGAAAAGTCCTTACGTACCCATGTCACATATAGCCGCGTATACCCTATGTTGATTTCAAATTTGTTGAAATTACGAAACATTTTGTGTTAAACGCGCTACAGAAACTACAGACAAACAAAGCAACTGGTCTGGATATGATAGGAGCACAGCTGTTGAAAAGTGCTGCCCCGGCCATATACACACAGCTTACTCACTTATTTAATCTGACACTAAGAGCTGGTAAAGTACCTCGTGAGTGGAAAGAAGCTAAAGTCTCCCCTATCTACAAAAGCGGGGATAGAACAGACAAAAATAACTACAGACCGATTTATGTTATACCAATTGTTATGAAAATTCTGGAGCGTGCAGTACACGATCAACTGCAATCTTACCTGATAGAGCATGACTTACTTGCACCGCAACAGTCTGGTTTCCGTAGGGGCCACAGCACTCATACAGTACTCACATATTTTTCTGATTATTTGTTGAAACAGACGGATCAAGGGAAGTTAACGGGAGTAGTGTTTTTGGATTTTCGCAAGGCCTTTGATTCCGTCAACCACAGCCTTCTCTTAGAAAAATTACATACGTATGGAGTGCAAGGTATTGAATTGGCCTGGTTTACTAACTACTTAGAGAATAGGAGACAGAAAACAGTGATTGGTAAAGTAGAATCCAGCTGGGGTGAACTTGACTCAGGTGCTCCCCAGGGCTCCATACTGGGACCCCTCCTTTTCTCTATTGTGATAAATGACTTGGCCAAGGTTACAACAAAATGTCAAATTATGCTGTATGCCGATGATGCTGTTCTCTTCTATAGCAGCTCAAATCCACAAGAAATAGAAGAGACTCTGAACTCAGCACTGCGATCAATACATGACTGGGTGACTGCAAATAAGCTGGCCCTGAACTTACAAAAAACCCAGTACATGATATTTGGTTCGCCACATAATTTGTCAAAAGTGTCTCACGGTATTTGCATCAGTGTAAATGAACATCAGCTTTCACAGGCTGACACTTTCAAATATCTTGGAGTCTGGTTAGACCCATCGCTCACATGGAAGGAACACATTCAAAATACCAGCAAAAAGATTGGCGCGAGAATTGCTCAACTGTGCCGCGTCAAAAAATACCTACCACGAAGTAGTTTGAAACTTCTTGCAAATTCACTCATTATGCCCCTCTTTGAATACTGCTGCAATGCCTGGTCAAATTGTACACACAATACAAAGGATGTAATAATCAAACAGCACAAAAAGATGGCTAGAGTTATTACAGGAGCTGATGTTCGAACGCCGACTCAGGCAGTATTAGATGAATTGAGATGGGTACACATTGAAGAAAGGTGGAAGTTTCACAAATGCAAAATGGTATACCATGCTCTAAGTACTGAATCACCGTGCTATCTGTCAAACATGTTTGTCCAGTCTCAATCATTGCATAGTCACAGAACTAGAAGTGCTGTAAATTTGGGTCTAATCTTGCCAAAAACTCGTACACAGATGGGAAGACGCAGATTCTCCCATGAAGCAACAATAATCTGGAACCAACTCCCAAATCATATTAAACAGGCATCCTCAAAACAAGCTTTTACAAATCTGTACTGGAGGAGATGGTGAGACACTCTTGAGAATGAGCGAAATAGCTGGGTTACTAAGTTATCATTTTTTTTTCTTTTATTATTTGACTTTCTCCTTTTCATTTCATTTTTTCATATGATATTAGTATGTGTGCCAAATGTTTTGTAGTGAAACATTTTTTTTTCCTAAAAGACAAGAGTAACAGGAATACTGTGTTATTCAAGTGTAAGAGACAAATAGTATGTTTTGTATAGTATTTTTTGTGTTAAAACGGTGTTTTAATGAGAGTGATATATGGAATGATAGTAATTCCGACTGCAGATGTAATATTGAGAGTATTTTTTTATTCTTTTCTTCATATGAATTCTGTGATCTCTAGTGTTGTATTTCATATCATGATGTACGTTTCATTATGCATAGATTGTGTACAAAATGATATCCAGTAATGTAATTTTATTTTGTTCAGAATAATGTGTATGAAATGATTTTTTTGTTCATTTGTTTGACAGCGTTTCAATATACTTTTTTATTTCCTCAAACAATGTTACATATGGTTGGATATTACGAATTCTGCACCATCAGAGATGATACTGATTGAAACAGGATTTTTTTTTCTCTATGTCTCTCATATGCTATAGTATTTCAGTAATTACATATAATGAATGAAAGAAAGGTTCTGTGAGCAGGAAATTTGTGTTTATTTAGCTAGCCTGTTTTTAAAGGCCCTGTTATCATATAATAATAAAAATGAATAAATTTGTGTGTTGATCGTTTCCGAAAAAGATTACAATTAGGCCTATGTAATCTGAAGTGATATGAAGAATTATGGATTATGCAATATATACATGTGCTGTAACCTAGACATTTTGATTTTTCTTAGATATGTCTTGGCATATCACTTTCCAATGAACTGTGATGATAAAAATGATGTTATTTATCTATTTTCTACCATCCTCCGCAATCCTCAATTATTTGGCCATGTTGTAAGTGTACCGTAATTGTACATTATGTTATTTTTCTTGGTAAATGTGTCTACAATGTATTTCGTGATGTACGTTATTATATGTGTAGGGCCTCTGAGAATAACAGTGTTTAGCCACTGACTGAGCTACCCTACTGAAACAAAACAAATAAATAAATAAATAAATAAATTGAAAAATTATGAATAATTCTGAGTGCACAAGACTTATCACTTATATTCCGAGAACTCAAGGTTCCCTCATGTATAAGGGGAATTTCCCCTTTTAATCGACCCTTTCCTCCCTCACCCCCCCCCTATCAGTTTGTTGTTTTGTTGTTTGTTTTTTTTTTTTGGGGGGGGGGGGTGATTTCCCAAATGTTGATTCCATCAAATATGCGTATACGAGATATCTAAATTTCAACCTTAAAAAGGCAAAAGCTCCATCGAAAGGGAAGGGTGGAGATAACACTCGCCCAAGCCTTCTCCCTGCTCGCCCCCCCCCCCCCGCCGTGCATAGAAGTAGACTGTGGCTATACCCAGATCGCTTTATTTCAATTCTAAAAGCGCAAAAGCTCCACGAGCGGGAGGGGGAATCCCCCTTCCCCTCAGCTCTACCTCACTAGACTTTATACATACACACAGATGGTGGACATTCGGAATAAGAGCTAAATTCCGTGATTTTAACACTTCGATGAAAAAGTATTGCACCAAAAATTTGCACCAGATCGCTGAATTTCAGGTCTGAAAACGCAAAATCACCTTCGTGTGGCAGAGGATATGCCCCTATCTACACCCTCGTGTGCATGCTTTTTCTGTTTGATTGCTGAACAGACAGCGTTCATGATAGCCATTGTAAAAATTAATACAAGAAGACTAGTGTATTTAAATTATACCATTTTATAGGCAAATTGTTCAATGATAATCTACACTAAAATATACTGCAACCTTAAACAAGTGGGACTGTTTCAACTCGTTAAAACACGCAAAAACATGCATCAAATTGCACCATTTGCAACATCAAAATGCAAAAAGTTCTCACCGTGGGAGGGGGGACACCCCCCTCCCACACCCTCCCCTCCCCCCTCGCTCGCTCCACTCGCTCGGGTTCAGTCGCGTTCATGATATTCAGTGAAAAGAATTAATACAAGAAGTGCATTTTAATTATATCATTTTATAGGCAAATTGTTCAATAATAATCTACACTAAAATATGCTGCAACCTTAAACAAGTGGCACTGTTTCAACTCGTTAAAATACGCAAAAACATGCATCAAATTGCACCATTTGCAACATCAAAATGCAATAAGTTCTCACCGTGGGAGGGGGGACACCCCCCTCCCACACCCTCCCCTCCCCCTCTCTCGCTCCGCTCGCTAGGGTTCAGTCGCGTTCATGATATTCAATGAAAAGAATTAATACAAGAAGTGTATTAAATTATACCATTTTATAGGCAAATTGTTCAATAATAATCTACACTAAAATTTACTGCTATATACCTTAAACAAGTGGGACTGTTTCACGTCGATAAAACGCGCAAAAACATGCATCAAATCGCACCATTTGCAACATCAAAATGCAAAAAGTTCTTACCGTGGGAGGGGGGACACCCCCCTCCCACACCCTCCCCTACCCCCTCGCTCGCTCCGCTCGCTCGGGTTCAGTCGCATTCATGATATTCAGTGAAAAGAATTAATACAAGAAATGTATCTGAATAATACCCTTTTATAGGCAAATTGTTCAATAATAATCTACATCAAAACAAACTGCTACCATAAACAAGTGGGACTGTTTCACGTCGATAAAACGCGCAAAAACATGCATCAAATTGCACCATTTACAACATGAAAATGCAAAAAGTTCTTACCGTGGGAGGGGGGACACCCCCCTCCCACACCCTCCCCCCCCCCCGCTCGCTCCGCTCGCTCGGGTTGAGTCGCGTTCATGATATTCAGTGAAAAGAATTAATACAAGAAGTGTATCTAAATTATACCCTTTTATTGGCAAATTGTTAAATAATAATCTACATCAAAATAAACTGCTACCATAAACAAGTGGGACTATTTCACGTCGATAAAACGCGCAAAAACATGCATCAAATTGCACCATTTACAACATCAAAATGCAAAAACTTCTTACCGTGGGAGGGCGGACACCCCCCTCCCACACCCCCCCTCGCTCGCTTCGCTCCCTCGCAGACTAACCGCCCCCCCCCCCTAAGATGAAATCCTGGCTACGCCGTTGACCATAGACCACAAAATCCTTTTGAGTAAACTTGAACACTTAGGCCCGAATTTACGAAGGTGGTACAAAAGAAACCATGGTTTAAACCATGGACATAAAGCACGGAGCGCCGAGTGTCGCAAGGAATATTTCGTTACGAAATCAGTCATGATTATTTTGTCACGAAATGACAGCATTTTGTAACTAAATGAACATTTCGTCCACGAAATGATAATTTCGTTAACGAAACGGTCATTTCGTCGACGAAATGACCAATTTCGTAACGAAATATTCCGTGCGACACTTGGCGCTCCATGGTTTTTGTCCATGGTTTAAATCATGGTTTCACTTGTACCATCTTCGTGATTTCGGGCCTATGGAGTACGCATGGTTGTACCCATAATTGTGTAAGCTCGTTGATCCATGTCAACAAAAGATACAGCTTTTACATTGGGCGCGCACATACACTCTTTGTTCCTCAAACACTGTTTTTTTCCTGGGCCGCGCCAAATGGGAAAGCTGTTAGTCCATGGGCCAAGATCCGAATAATGGGTTATTGGTACCATCTGAGGTGGCAAAACCTTTTTGGTGTCATTTTGTTTGTCGGACATAGATATGCTTATCATGCTATGATAGCATTTCCAAATGAGTAGCTTAGTCATAATAAATGAATTTTTAACCAATTTGGTCTCGTTTTTATATCCCTATACTTCTGAATCGAAACTAAACCGCTATACAAAGAAGAGCACTGCCTTTTGTATGTCCACAGGTGTTCTGTTGTAAACGCGGTGCGCTTAGTCTTTATTCAAGGCAGCGAATGGAATATCCAAAGGGTTATGATGTCCACAGCTGTCAAGCGGTGTACTTAGTCTTTATCTAGACCAATGTACCGTTATCATACTTAAAGTTCCTAATATAAGGGATTATCTATACTGTTTTCATACCATCCTCTCAACAAATACATAAGTTTTAAACAAAAATCACTGTCTTCATTTACAACATTATTTATTATAATGTATTATAATGTACCGGTACATTGTTTTTGCATTATCTTTCATTGTTGGATGGAAATAAAGCGACATTGACGTGGTATTAGCGTTTTCACCGTAGCGTTTTCACCGGAAAATGATAAATAATTGAAAAATACGGTAAAATTCACGAGGAATTGTTTTTTTCTTGTTGTTGTTTTTAGATAAAGGGATATACACTGTATTATAAGCTTTGGATATTCCAATCGACATCTTGAATATTAGACTAAGCGCTGTGGACATCATTACCCTGAATATTCCCTTCGCCGCCTTGAATAAAGATTAAGCGCACCGCGTTTACAACAGAACACCTGTGAACACACAGAAGACAGCGCTCTTCTTTGTAAAGCGGTTGGTCTCGATTCAGAAGTATAGTGATATAACAACGAGACCAAATTGGTTTAAAATTCATTTATTATGACTAAGCTACTCATTTGGAAATGCTATCATAGCTTGATAAGCATATCCATGCCCGACAAACAAAATGACACCAAAAAGGTATTGCCACCTCAGGTGGTACCAATATCTGGCCTGGCCCATGGACTATGTATCTCTTGACATGGATCAACGAGCTTACACAATTCACCGTATGGAACGCATGTCGCACCCAAATTATTATCTCATACGTCGCGAAAAACCAGTGAAATTTGAAAATGACTGCATTTACAGAAAAGTGCGTAGTATAAAAAAGTACTGAACCAAATTTAATGATTTTAATATCATTGTCTTCTGCAAAGATGTTCTTTCTAATGATATCAAAAAAAGTATCACTTTTAGAATGAAAGGTACTGAAAATTTGGGGACACCTTATATATATGATATATATATGAAGAGTTTGTTTGTGTAAGGGGGAGTTAGAGTGTATGTAGAGAATAAAGTCACTTGTCAGGATGGCTTATTCGCACCCCGAATACATAATTTCAGCCAAATGGATATATCACACAGAAACATTAAACAAACCAAGTATGTGGGCGTCAAAGCAGTGACAAAGACAATGTGGTACACATTGGATTACATTAATCACCTTGTTGGTGTTGAGATTTATTCAAAGTCAGGCATCAGAGCAACCAGTTTGATTTCTTTTAACCATGAAAAATAAAAATAGTTATTGTACATATACAAATGACTGAGATAAGAATGTACTCACATATAAGTCTACTCTGATATTCAATGAATGACTGAGATAAGAATGTATTCACATATAAGTCTACTCTGATATTCATTGAAGGGGATTGGGTCTCTACCATTCATTATTTGCGCAAAATGCTCACAGATACAGTCCTCGCGGTCGACTTAACATGCTAACTGATGGCGAATCTCGTTGGAGCGCTCAGTTCATGAAGTGAAGAGGAGCCGCGAATGATGACTTGAAGACATCTCTGCGTTGAGTTGACTCATGCATACAGTTGGGGGGGGGGGGGTCCATGTCCAAATGAAAGTTACTTCGGGATTGCTGCACATTCCGAAAGCTGCATGTCTGGTCCTCAAAACTCTAAGTAGTCATATGACTCCTCCTTAGATCGACCAACATAATCATAACAGACCGTTTCGACTGTGTCCAGCAAAGCGTCCATAAATGATATCATTCGGAACATCATACAGTTGGGAAGGTGGGTCCTTGTCCAAATGAAGGTTACTTCGGGATTGCTGCACATTCTGATAGCTGCATGTCTGGTCCCGAAACACTAAGTAGTCAGTTGACTCCTCCGTAGATCGACCAACGTAGTTATAACAGACCGTTTCGAATGTACAGCAAAGCGTCCATAAAATATCATTCGAAACATCTTATCGCCTTTGAACTGACGTACACTGGACATGACTTGGTTATGCCAGGACGGAACTTCGTGTATACAATTTTGTAGATGCAAAAGGTTGAGTTTCTCCACTAAAACATTAAAGTATAACATGCAGCTTGATCTCGGAGAAACTGGAACACGTCATTCCACTTCACAGGCCTTGGGGAGGAGACCAGGGAGGTGGGAATCCACCTCCCTGGGGAGAGAGACTGACTCAGTCTCAACTCCAATATATGCTATATATATACTTTTCTGTTTCTACTATCATCTTCTTCTTTGTTTGAATTCCTCCAGTCAGATATAATACTTATCTCTGGTATCGTACCCAAGCTTTCCTGACTAACCCATCTCAAAGAAACTTTATACAAAAACTTTATACAAAAACTGACCATGAATGGTAAGGGAGAGAGAGAGAGAGAGAGAGAGAGGGAGAGAGACAAAGAGGCAGAGGGAGAGATAGGGGGAGAGGGAGGGGGAGATTGAGAAAGAGACTTAATACAAAGCAATTTACATGTATGCTGTACTCTGGTTCTTTGTACAGCATCACAAGGTGGCAAACTTCAAAGTAACATAGAACAATACCAGCCACTTTTATGTGGTTTTCTATCTCTAAGTCACTGTCCAGTCATTGCCACTAAATCCACTATTCAAGTAGGGTGGCAGTACCTCTTTTGTTTCATGAACTCATTCAACCTTTAGGTTGCGTGGTGGCACTATATCATACACTGTGTACCAAGCACCTATTGTATCTTGGTAATGAATAGATTCCAGCTTTCTGGTTCTACAAATTCTATGTACACTAAAGTGGGCAAGTTGCTCTATAAACCTATGTTACATGTCTTGGCAGGAAAGCCATATTCCAGCTTCCTGCCCATACAATCTCTACAGTAAAGTGGGCATGTTACTCCACCACTTTACATTTGCAAATACCGATAAGTCCATATTTGCCAAATGGAGATATTTGCGATTAAAGGTCAAGAAAAATAAAGAGAATAATAAGAAATTTTTTGCTTCTTTTGACCATAACTTCAAGAATGTACCTTTATATGTAGTGACAAATGTATCATTTAAAAGGTCTTTATGACAGAGATGGTACTTCAAAATTTTCAAAAATGGACTTATCCGTTTTTGCAAACAAATTCTTCATCATATATGTATATATATATATATATATATATATATATATATATATATATGAAGAGTTTGTTTGCAAAAACCGATAAGTCCATTTTTGAAAATTTTGAAGTATTATCTCTGTCATAAAGTACAAAAGAATACCTGTTAAATGATACATTGGTCACTACATATAAAGATACATTTTTGAATTTAGGGTCAAAAGAAGCAAAAATTTTCTTATTATTCTCTTTAATATTCTTGACCTTTAATCGCAAATATCTCCGTTTGGCAAATATGGACTTATCGGTTTTTGCAAACAAACTCTTCATATATATATATATATATATATATATATATATGTATGCGTGTGTGCGTGTATGCGTATACACTGCCTGGGCCATATTGACAATGTAGTTTTCTCACAATCTGTATAACAATTCGACTAGGGTCAATTCCCAATTCCTCGAACTATTCTCTACAAACCCTGTGGAGCATACATGTCGCATTAATCTTAGCCGATGTGAAACGATTATTATTTTGTGCTTGCTATTGCAGAAAATAGTAATTGTGTCAAAATCACTAAACTCTTATTTCCATTCTTATTTCGATTTGCAATAGACATTTGCATCACCGAAGAGCAGTTCGAAGTTTACTACAAGAAGGAGCCTGACGAATCTAATGACATTGAGCAAGGGAAACCGTCAGGACGGTCAGTAAAAGAAGGTGAGCAATCTATTATTGCACTTGTCCATCTATTCAGTTTTGTGTTATCCTTTGTGGTGAGTTCTCCCATTAGAAGATTGAAATATCGAGGACACCTCGCAAATGTACGATGGCTCATGATGATTGTTTCAGATAGGGCAACAATTAACGAATGACACATCGTTCCTCGCCCCCCTCTCTGATAAACATTCCTCCGCCCCTGTATTGTTCGATAGATTAGGCACACATGAGAGTAAAAAAGTGGCGAAGTTAGGTTTGATGCTACTTTCTGCTAGGCTGTGACATTATTGCACATTTCCTTATATGCATCACTTAATCCTGAAGAAAATGTCATTTCTTTATTTCAACAGTGTCTTCTACTGAAGGTCTTGAAGATTCTACAGCTGACGGGAAGAATGTCAACAATGAGCCAGTGGAGGAGACACAGCAAACACAGGGTATGTTTGGTAAAAGATCGTTAAGATAAAACACGCTTTCATGAATATCTTAGTGCGTAGATTATCATAAGATATTTTCTATGATTTCAGATATTTTCGAATATTTCTTTCATATTTTGTAGAAGTTTGCCTATGATAACAGATATTGACAATTGTCATAATAATTGCAATTAAAGCAGGGAACACAATAGAAATTGAAAGCGAAATTTACGCATGAGTAAACACATTTGTTTTTGTCCTCCAACGCAGAAAAGTAAAAATTGCAAAAATTGGCATAGTCTTTCTCTTGCAAAAATTAATGTACTTCAAGAGAGCATTGATAACAAAAGACCAATTAAATACAATGAGAGACATTAATGAAATAGCAAGTTTTGTTCTCTTTATCTCCTTCTCAACTGAAACAAAATCAAAATGGGATACTTTCGAGGGGAAACTAAGAATTTTCTGTCAACTCATACTTCAAATGACTTATGTAGTGAGGGTACAAAGATGAAAAAAAATGAACAGATAATCTTTCACCTTGTAAACAATGTGCAGAACACAAACAATATACATGGTGATTACACAGTAATTACATGTAATGATAACTGGTCAAAATCTAAATCGAAATCTGTATTTCTTTTATCCAATTTAGTAGCTTGGGAATTTATGAGACAAATTTAAGAACTGAATGTAATTTACAATTCTCCTAATTTCAGTTTGATCTGATAATCCCTTCATTGTTGTTACTACAGCAGTTTACATCCTGTTTTTTGTCCCATTCATCACAGAGCTAGCACGGCTTGGTAAAGATTAAGCGCTTGTATAGACACTGTACTTCAGAGCCTCTTTTCTCAGGTCACACTTTTCCTGAGTGTGTCCTTTCTTTCCAATATTTAGATAGGTTATTAGAGTCCACTTGCTTTGAGTTATACATCATTTTAAAGCTTAAAGTCGGTTCTTTTTTATTATGCTCTTAACTAAAATTTCATGTCTGGCGACTTTTTTTTGTGGTGCAGGATCACATATATGTATATAAACCCTTCAAAAAAGTTTGGAAATTTGAGTTTGATCAATCATTTCTCCTTTTTCCTTATTTTTTTTTTCATTTCTCATTTTCATTTGTGCTTAGTACCACACAAAGATTGTTTAATTATCTTTAAAATGATATCAATACTTGTTATGATTATCGTATACATGGAGGTGCAGTGCAAATCTAAGGTAAAGTCAGAATTTAAAAGTAGCGAAATGACCCAATTTTTGACGTCCTTGTTATGAGTGAGTTACCCATTGTTCTTTGGTGTTCATTTACTGTAACATCAGCATTTTTATGGAGCGAAACATATGCGTTCAACCAAACAGATAAACAAACACACACACACACACACACACACACGTACACACAGACGATTATGACTCAAACCATTTTGTCTCACAGAACCTCGCCACATTAACCACAACAAAGACATAAAAAGTGAAATGGCATGGTCTTGATTTTATTGGACTTTCATCTTTATTTTGTCTTCACTTTGTATTCATTTTGTCTTTACTTTATGTCAACTTGTTATAATGGTCAATGCACATGATCGAGGTTCAGTATCTGGTGGACGACCCAAGACGTTAGTGCTTGCACCACCGCCTGGTGTCGTGTCCTCGTGCTGTTGATTAGCTTTGTGATTCGCTGCTGAGGAATGGCGTACCACTCGTCAACCAGTATCTGATGGAGTCCTGCCGATGTTGTTGCATTTGTGACCCTCTCTTCCGCACAGCTCGGCCAAGTTGATCCCAGAAATGTTCTATAGGGTTGAGGCTTGGGCTGCATGCAGGCCAGTCCATTCAAGTGATGCCCTCTCTCTTGAGAAAGATGCGCAAAAGTCTCGCTCTATGTGGTCTTGTGTTGTCATCTTTTTAAAGCATCTCAGCTTCAATCTGCCCTATGGCGGGGGCTTTTTGAACATTACTTACACGTGGCATGATGTACAACCATAAAACTTGATGAGCTATCAAAATTACCTGGCATGGCACCACTAAAAACTTTAGTGTGACGTGATGTTTATTGAAGTTTCCCTTCATGGCTGACCAGTTGAAAACAAAAGACATAACACAAAATAACATGTTCTCTATTTACTCTTTGCGACCATTCTCTTTCATAGGGAACATTCTTGTTCATTTTGCAACTTTTCAATGCAGACCTTATCAGACACTTTTGAGTACAGCCCTTTACTTGATAACATAATCATAATGAGTAGGATATCATTTTAAAGAAAATTTAATAATCTTTCCATTGATATCAAGCATATACTGTATAGTGCTTACAAACTGAGTCAGATTTCCAAACTTTTTTGAAGGGTTTATATTTTTATTCTCTTTTCCAATGAGGCATTATCCCTGTGAAAAGAATTCATGCAGGTCACTGTTAAAGAAATGGTTAAGTTTCATGTAATCTGAATCATTATAAGATAAAGTATGTCTTTTCGTAGCGTTAATTTGAGGGTTGTAATCACGTTAGTTATAATTTAGTGATTTTTAAGTGATTTTTTTTCTTAATAATGATATGAATGAAGTGTTTACTTTCTTCTATTCTGCTTTATTTTTTTTTTTACTCTTTTTGTGACGCCGTGTCCCTGGAGAGACCTGACACTATTATTGTTTGGAAAGGCTATCATTGTTATATTTTTCGTTAGCTGGGCGCTTTCCTGCTTCATTCTACAATCCTTAAGAGAAAGATAAATAAGTGCTTTGACTAATAACAGTGGTTACATAAGTTGTGAGTATTGTCTTGTATTGTCGCTTAAAATGAATTTTATTATCTTTTACATATATAGAGAGCCATTTGTCAATAATCCAGTATATTATTCACATTACAAGTACAATGGGAAGTTATGGAGATGATGACGGCAAAATTTCGTGAAGTTTCACCTTCTGCTACTGAAGATTCCTAGTCTGACGAATTATGCCATGAAACCATATTCATCAATTAAATTACAATGACTATAAAAAAAGAAGAACAAGTACGCCCCAATGTGTATGGGATGATGCGATGTGGAACATGGTTTATTTCCCGTCTTTTCACATGTAGTTAGCAGTATAACCATTGAGGAAATCCAACTCATCAGAAAGTATGCCGACCCGGAGGCGCTGCAAAGTATCGCGCAAGAGTTCAAGCTCGACATTCCAAAGCCCGTCGATGATAAGAACATCGTTAGCGCTCTTGAAAAGGTGAAGGATGAAGGAAAGAAGGAAGGCAAGAGGTGGAAGATCAGAAACGTTCTGCGAAAGATGAATCCTAAATTTGGTAACATTACTTTTTTACCTAATTGCATTCCTTGCATGGTATGATTTAGAAAGTGATGCAGCACTCTCACTCCATTTTCCTCTGACGAATCCCTCAGGATAGTTTTTCTTTATTTGTATCTTTTGGTCATATAGATATATCAAGTATATCTCTCCATTTGCAAAGTTCTAAATTAATATGAACAAAATAGATATATTAAATACCAATCTGAAGCAAGGCCTACCCATGTTTTGAAAGAGTGTATTGAGGTAAGTGATATTTCAATGTGCATTTAGTTAATAAAACCAAATCATATCTGCAATATTTAGCAGTTATATAAGCGCCATTTGGTTGCTTCAAGGATTTTGATTCTAACATATTTTTTTTTTTCCGGTCTGCATGTCTATTTTGCTTTTCCTTTATATTTTTTTTTTCCGTACTATGATTGTAACGTCCTATGTGAAATTGTTTTATCATCATTAATAACCTTTCATGCATAAAGTGCACTAGCAGTCACCCGATTCAAAATATTATAATAAATACTGACGGTGTTTTGACATCGTTAGATGTGAGACAAAAATCCCATTTCATCTGATCACGGTGATTTCTCACAGATCATCAATGTCAAAGTTCAATAGTTTGACTAGGAGTATTAGCGAGTAACATTGCATTATAATTATTATTACATCACGTTCAAGTAATAGTTCATGTCCGTTAGTAATTTGTGAGAAAAAAAAACCGTGGAATATCTCACTGCTTTTTTTTTTCTGAATCTGAAAAAAACACCCCACATGTCATCGAAATTGACATCAAACGTGTCAAAAGATGTAAATAGCTTTGCATGAAAGCCAAGAAGCTTATTGCCCATGGGATATATACTGTGTGGTTATACTTAGCTGATTTGTCAATCCATATGTCATCACGGTGAATTTCATGGAAGACCCACTTAGTGAAGCTGAATATGGGTTATCCAGCCGTCTTCTCACATGGAAAGTGATAAACAAAACAAACACCTTCCGTGATAGGTAGCATGACTTTATATTTCTATTTGTAAATACCTTTACTTAGAAATGACCTTTAGAAGAGGGATATTATAGGAAGGAGACAAAGCGTAGTGCTTAAAAACATATATTTTGGAAACAAAACACTTGTAAAATTCCGCAAATAAAATTTCATCACTTTACTCTCGAAAAGAATCACTTCGAAATGTTAATGATTTGCGAACAAAGGAAGGAAAGTACCGTTTACATTTCTGCCACTGATACCGTTTCCAGACGACTTGCGACCCCTCATCAAAGTGTATATCAATTCCTGACTTGAGAATCCACATCAAAACGTGTGTGTGTGTGTGTGTTTGTGTGTTGTGTGTGTGTGTGTGTGTGTGTGTGTGTGTGTGTGTATGTAGTTGATATTCACTGCTGCAAATTTTTTCTTCCATTTTGTCATTTCATATTGGTAGCCACTTTTTGTGAAACCTTCTAATGGACATACATTGTTGCGTAAAGGCGGTGTCACACCTGTCCGGGAAAGCTACGCGGGCTTGTAGAAGTAGAAGATTTTCCGCGGGCGGACAAGAATGTTTGCAATTTTCGCAATTGTTTCTTACTTACTAGACGCGTGCTACTTAGCTTCTACTTGCGTGCGTTCCGTGTGACTCGCGTGAGAGCTTTGAAACCGATCCATTTTCTGTTACGAGCGACTTACGGGGACTGCGAAGTACCTGCTTTGGAGTTGACTGTGAGGTGCTACCGGTAAGGGTTTCCTACTTGTGTTCTGCGCGTACCTCTACGGGCAACTCCCGTGACTCTTCCGGAACAAGTTTTGAGCATGCTCAAGGCCTTGTCATACCGTATCTGGGGAAGTTTTGCGGCTTGACTTGCGGGGAAACAAATTTGCGACCCGGAGCTCTCCTCAGTTGGCCCGAACTTGACAGTAGGCTACCTAGCACTTATCTCGTCCTTAGTTGCCCGAAGGTGCGCACGCTAGTCCAATTTTCCCGCAGCAAAGTTTTGAGCATGACCAAAACTATTTCCGGATGAGTCGCGAGGATTGCCCGAAGAGTTCCACGCAGAACACCCGTAGGAGGGCCGTAGCCGCCGCAATTCACAGGCATTTGACCCACTTGAAGTAGGTAAGTTGCCCGCTGATCTATGCCTATGTGAGGTGAGTGCGTGCCATTTGTGGGCTCATTCTCTTCTTTGTCCTCTGTCCTCTGTGGCGTCGAGGACTACCTGGTCCCTTTCGGACAGGACTTCATCGGCCGAATGGACTTCAGCAGCAATTTGATGCATTTGCTGTGAATCTTCCGGGCTTTGTGGCTGTCCATCCACTGGACGTTCTCTGCCCTTGTGCGCTTTCCGTCTACGGGGCATCTTCACTTCTTGAAAGCTAGTTGACAAATGATTGTTTGCCCATCCACTCGAAGCAGCCTATTGTTCAGGCTAGCACTCACCTCGCAGGCGACTAGTACGCAGATAACACGTAGTTGTGGGGCAGGTACTTCGCAGAGCCCGTATGTCGCCCGTAACTGACATAAAAGAAGCTATCACGAAGCTATCACGTGACACCCACGCGCCTAACATGCAGTTCAACGGAATACACGCAAGAAGGACTTAGGTATCACACGTTTATCATGTAATACCCACGCCAAACTCGCCCTAAACCTTGTCCGGCCGCAGAAATTATTCTGCGTGCTGAAAAATCTCCATACGCAATAAGCCCGCTTAGCTGGTGTGACAGGGCCTTTTTTGGCAGCGGGTAAATAGAGCCAGCGTGCGCACCTCCGGGTAACTACTTTTGAGATACATGCTAGGTACTGTCATGTGCGGGTCATCTGCGGGGACCTCCGGATAGCAAAAATGTTCTTCGGAAGTCGCACGCAAGGCTGGTGTGACACGGCCTTAACGTTTTCATGCTAGTGATCAATGTAACAGGCTGATTGGCGTGATGCCTGTAGACTTCCATGATATTGTGCAAACGATGCAATGTCCTTCATTACAATCATACACATTACGATTTGATAATGAATTGTTTGTCATGTTCCGACTGTTCACAGAGGAGCTTCTTGGGGAGAAAAGATACAACGCACCATCAAAAGCTGAGATTTCCCGATTGGCCATGCGCCTACTCATGGGAGACGTCTACCCATTCGCCCGAGCTCTGGGTTACAGCACTCACCGGTTAAGCCAATTCCAAGTCAATCAATCTTTAGAAGGAAGTAACAAAGGAACAGCTGAAGTTATAAGACAACAGTGTGGAGAGGATAAAAATAGGCCTATGGATCAGACTAGGACAGCGATTACCATACTACTGAGAAAGTGCGATTACAAACAAATAGCCCGAACATTCTACTTTGGTAAGTGTCTCAATGTATATGGTGAAAGAAGGGGTTCCGACCGTCTACAGAATCAGCGTAGCTCCTCCTTTTGTGTGTGTGTGTGTGTGTAGTATTCAATGAGAGAATAAAAAGCATAAAAAGGACATAGACGTAGCTAGATCAACCTGGTTTCCTTCCAAGCTTTCAGTCTTTTTTCTTTGTTTATCATCTTCTTTACACCCTCATTAGGGCTGTACAGACGCAATCAAGCTTACTATAATAATAGTAAACTTTAACACTATATTATAGTGTACATTATACACAAATAATGGAGGGACATACTTTTTAGTGATATGGTGTTTGATAATCTATCATTTATTTTATTTTATTTTTTTACAATCAGGTTTGACGCGTATTACCGTAAGATTTCATGTACTATGATGGAGATATTAAATTTATTCTTCGAGCATGTTCAGTTTCTTGACGTTTCCAATGGGACATACAACCTGGAAAGCTTCTATCCAATATTAAATTTAACACTCTAATACATGGCATATTCGTAAGGAAACATTATGACCGAATTACCCCTTATTATCTGTGACATTTTAGATTTCGACGTGAGTACCAGCGATCTGATGGTCGTGGCAACACGAATCGAACCAGCCGTGCTAGCCCGAATGCTTTGCATTGAGGATCACACTGAGGCCCAAACTCGTACAGGAGACAAGATCCAAGAGAACATGAAGATGCTGACAGAGTGGAGGAAGATGATGTGTCCACCAGCCTGCAACCATCGTACCACCTTAGCTGATATCATGTATGACGCTGGACATAAGCCTGTTGCCATGGGAATCCTAACGGGTAATATAGACCTAACTTGGATACCGAGTGATTTATTTATTTATTTATTTATTTAAATCTGATACATTTCTATGAATTATAATGAATCCCACATGAAGAACCTACATTTACCTGCATCAGTCAGCATAGAAAGATAGAGCTGCATCACAGATGGAATATCAATGGATTAAAGATGTGGGCCGGTGACATTCATGTAGAATGTTGATATACCGACATCCTGACTTGGGAGAATGGATCTCCTAATTGTAATTCTCACATAAGCCCCCAGAACCCAACCCCCCCCCCCCAAAAAAAAAAAAAAAGAAAAAAGAAAAAAGAAAAAAAGAACAAGAAACAGAAAAAAATGTATTCTTCTTTTGTACGTTTCCCTGAAAGCAAACCCTGAAAATAGGCTACTCTCCATGCTAAATTGTTTTCCGTAATTAAACTGAACTAAATCGTCAAAAGCTTCAGTTTTATCAAAAATTATTAATAAAAAAGTTTTTTTTTTCATTATTCATAAAACATTGTCATGAAGGGCAACCATGTACGCTAGTTAAGGTGCTGTTGTCATAGCCTCACGTGTTTTCCACTGACTGACACAAATAATTATTTTTGTTACATGATCACCTTTCTTGATATGGTTTTTGAAAGGAAATCAAAGAAAATACGAAATACTGGTGTTGTGTTAAAAAAACGTAGAGTGGCTGGGTGACAAAAGTGAAGGGCTTCCGGTAGTTGCACTCAGGTACTACTATTATGGTTTTCAGTGTACATTTCTCTGAACATAACAGTGGGTATTTGAAAGGCAATGATATCATCACTTCATTGTATTTTCAGAGTGCAACAAATACTATATCATTCCATCAATATTTATCTTAACGAAACCTCTACAAATATGTCTGTTGAATATCAGTCTACTAAGTCCAACGTGGGGTTGGATACCCTCTTATTACAAGGCAGCGAATGCAAAACGAAACAAATTACTGACATATTTCTGTTTGCTATGCATTAAACTAGTATTGATTGGAAATGATTCAGAACTTAAGTAAACAAATTACTGACATATTTCTGTTTGCTATGCATTAAACTAGTATTGATTGGAAATGATTCAGAACTTAAGTAAAATACAATCTCGGTGGAAATAGTTGCATCTCATATTTGAAGCATGGAATTTCAATTGTATTCTGGCAAGATCTTTTTTTCCTTTACTGTCTCACAATAAGTCCGATAAGTTGCAGTCTAGTCAATTGAGCGCTTTGATATTAAGATATCTCATATAGTAGGGAAGAGACAATACAACAATAACCGGAAATTCAGATGTTTCTGTTAAGTAAGCTAGTTTCGTAGCAAGAGTTATATTACGTAAATAGTAACACGATATTGATTTGTTTTTCATATGACTGTACCACATAATGAATCCTTTGACATGTTCACTTATCCTTTGACAAACGAAATTTGTTGTCAATGTCTGTTACTAGGCCAATACAGAGACTGCGTCCCGAGTAGAGAGGTTCTCACTGATCTGGCGCGTCACATTCCCACGAGTGAAGCCGTCAGGCTGTGCAAAGTTTTGGATATTGACACAGAGCAGTCCGACCGACAATCTGACAATGACGTCCTTGAACTGCTGGTGAAATGGGTTGAGCAGGGCAAGGAAAACTCTCGAAATTTATTCAACAAGCTTGCACCTGAGTCCGAACAAGGTAAAAGGTTTTTGATTGGAAAGGCCACTTGTCAAAACGTGCAGGTGTGGGTTGACGGCAACTGTTATTGTGTGTATGACCCTTGGCTTGAAACTTTGCAGGGACATGCATCCTTTTACATGACGTTCAATCCACTGCAGTGCGACATCAGAGTATACGGCCATCTCACTTATCCGGATTTCTGTGTAATCCGATTCCGGACTCTGGCTGGCGCACAATTGTCTTCATGTTGTTCATGCTTTGAAGTGTCCAATTTCAATCACAACAAACAATACAAGTAAAAAAATATATATATCTGCGAACTTGTGATGATATTAGAAATTTAGTAATCGACTGCGAGAGACGATGACACAAACGTTTTTGATGCTGCAATAGATTCAACTTTAGTTACTAATGTAGTGCTGTGATTGAATAGGGACCTCAGCGGCAGTATTTTTTGGTAGGTTTTGAAAAGTCACGATCTAAATCTTATTCTCGGTCAATGTAAAAAAAGAAAAAAAAAACACGAGAAGTGAACTTTTACTCCCATTTCATTCTTGTGTGTGTGTGTGTTGTTTAAAGCATGACGAAAACCATGCAATAATTACAATATTTGAGTATTAAACTCTCTCATTCAGCCGATCTCGACATTGCTAGCTGAATGATCTCAAAGTGTGTTAACGTTTTTAAACATTTCTATGAAATTTCTGTTGTTTAGTGAGGTCACATCATTTTCTCATTGTCATAAAGTGGTAGTAGGTAAAAGTAACGACATAATTACTTATTTCGTCTTTTTCGTTTAATAAGTCCTTGGTTAACAAGGCCTGTCACTTTAGAGCGAATGCTTAACGAATGCCCGATGAATTCCAGCATTCGAAGACACGTTTGCGCCCCTTTAGAAAAGTTCGTAAAATGTGTGACGTTCTTGTATACATTGCCTATTCGGAGGAGTTCGTAGCGATATTCTCCAAATTTTGGACATGTTCAAAAAAATCGGGCGCAGCCTATCCTTGAGAATCCATTTGAATAAGAAAAAATGAGAGAACGTGAAACATGTTAAGAGCTCATGTAGTATCAACACAAATAATATGCGTCTTGAAATTGTTGGTCATTCGTTGGTCATTCGCTCTAGTGGGACGGGGCCTTTAACGAAATCCTCCACACTGCAATTAGGTCTTACCACGCAGCTTGGTCGGCTTGTAATGTATTTCAGTTGAGTTTCAGTTGCGTTTCATCCATCAGATTGAAACAAACTAATGGCTTCCCGTCATCGGCATGTTTGCATCCATCCATGCAAAGCCAAATGACTTTGTATAAGAACAAAACGCGCTAAAAGGAGTAAACACCAATACACATTATGTGACACTCCCCGTCGTATGAAATGCACCAGTTTAATGGGGTCAATTTTTTACTACAAAAGTATGAAGGGAAGGTTTGACGATTATGGACTTTATTTTTCTTTTCTGGATTTATTGTCTGAGTCATAACGGTGATTAGAGTATTGGTCACGCATAAGGAAACGGGCACAATGAATGACAAGGTTCAATTCAATAGTAATACAATGTACACGTGTATTTACCCTGATTTCTTTTTAATACTAGAATTTCGCAAAAGAATGCACAAGAAATTGAGCGATAAAGTGTACGATGCCGGATTCATCAACTTGGCGAACGAAATCATGACAGGTAAGCCCATCTATTCACTGTGTTTCGTAGCTGGTCAACGTAAGTATAACTAGACGTGAAAAAGTTGGTTGCATTTATCCTTTTATTTATTACTTTTCCTTTAGCTGGGTATATCCCTTTAAAGCTCACTCGGAACTGCTCTGACAAGGGGTCCTACAATACGTACAAAATACATTTTGAAAAGAAACCTCAAGTTTTTGCATTGCATTTATATGGATCAAAGAAGTGCTTGTCAAAAAAAGGTGAACTAAAAAGAATTTAAATGAACTGAAAGTAACCGTTTTGTGTACATTGATGTACTCTTTTGGAAAACCAGGAATCAAGCATGGCAAGGTTACACAACTAACGAACAGTTCAAGTCCGACGGAGCAACAGGTACGTTTGCAGCTGCGCATTTTGTCTTCTGTTGAACACTCTAGGAAGAATAGATTCAGCTTCAGTCACAGTTCAGATTCAGTCACAATGGGATCCCCTTTAAAGGTGCATCCAGTATGACACTGATGAAGGTGCAAAGATGAACCTATATTTCTAAGAGTGTTTGCTATTACAAATTGTACTTGATAATCGCTTCTTAGTATACCGCTAACTTACATCAACCCTATGCACATAGTCACAGAATCAGGCGTGGCAAGATTAACCTTTATGAATAATAATGATGATAATAATAATAATAATAAAAATAATAATAATAATAATGCTACTACTAATAATAATAATGATAATAATAATAACATGTAGATCGAGAACATGCAGCAATAGTAGTAGGAGACACCAGTAAAAGATAGAAGAAAATCGGACAGTCCGTTGAAAGTTATGAATTTTAAATTTTAGTCCTGCCATTGCTGGAAGAGAAAACTACTACAGCTTGTGATGTCATATGCGTATGATATGAAGACAACACAACTCAGACGAGATATGAAACTCGTCACACTGAGGACGAGTTAGGTGATACGCTTGGGTTCATCAGATGTCGGTCATCCGTGATCGACAAAGAAAAGAATGTAATATAGCACATTGAAGTAATAATGAGATACTTAGTTGAACTTTTTTGGGCCTACATTATTCAGATCACATTTGTTTTTCTGTCACACAAACTAAGTGGAAATTCTGTGCGTGTGCGACTAAGTCGATTTACGGACTTTTTGAGTACGTACAGTGCATAAACTTAGACCCCGTTTACGGTGCGGGGCTGGGCCGAGCCGCGGCCGAGCCGCGGCCAAGGCCAACCTCAATTGCGAGGCCGAGCCCCGCAATTTAGTCCGTTTACACTGCCGGGCTCGGCCGCACTTTTGATTCAAACCTTTCAATATTTTGTCGTAGTGGCGCTCTACTTTTAAACAAACGCAATTTGGTATTGTCTGGTTTTCAGATCCTTTGCCAACTGAATTCCATGGCGACGAAGTCGCCGTTCGGGCAAAGGCCTTTGCCGAAGGAGAAAATCCTTTGCAGGACAAAATCACCTTAAACTATCCTAGTTTTCGACGTTAAAGTGGTTAATATCCTGAATAGCGAAATAGTACAGGCGAGGGTTTGGAAGCCAGACTAAAATTGGCCGCGCATTTAGACCACTTTGCGCTTACACTGAGAAAAAGGCCGGGCGCGACCGCGGCTCGACCGCGGCCGAGACCACCTCCAGAGCGTGGCATAATGCGAGGCCAATTTTGGCCCCGCATTTGGCCTTTTGCGCGTTTACACCGAAATGAAGGTGGGCTCGGCGCGGCCGAGCCGCGGCCGAGCCGCGGCCGAGCCTCGCACTCTAAACGGGGTCCAAGCGATCCTCGGCACGTACAAATAAAATATGACAATTAAGTGTTTATAACCATCCTGGCATTAACAGTGGCCTTTTAAAACATGACCTTTGACCATTATTTACATAACCAATATGACTCCCTCTAATCTTGCTATTACAATGCTCAGTTCAGAGATCTCTTACAGCTATATACAAGCCTGTGAGATTTACCAGCATTAAAACCAATGAAGCCTCCGATACAAAACAAGGGATATAGAGCAAGGGTGTCTGTTTACATGAGAATGTGATTTATCCTGGACGAAAGTGATACCTCAATTAAAGAGAAAAGGGCAAAAGAAAAATGGGCCAAACGTACGGCTCCAGCAAAAGAGACATCGCCTTTAACCATGTAACTATAGGTCTCCTCTAACTAAGAGTACACTTTGAACGTAAGCTTATACGTGAATGATAATTTATGACGATCTCACGTGATCGACACACATTCAAAGGGGACAGTTAGAAGTGGAAGGAGTGCTTAATCGTTTCATTAATTCCTAATCAATGACACCCCTACTATAGGCATATCATAATTTCTCACCTAAAATCAATGGTCTATAGGACTCATGCACCATTACTTGTATCGTGCATAAACTTTGTTTTTTAAGCTTTCAGTGAAACGTGTCATAACATAATTCTGTAATTCCATCGGCAGTGATTGATATAATAAAGAAGAAAGATATATCACCGTATTGAACGCTTAGAACCTAACGGGGGGGGGGGGGGGTATTATAGCATGATACTCGGTTCTTTACTGCCCACATGCCAACAACATCCATTACCCACGGCTACGCATAGCGTAACAGCCATGGCGAAAATAAAACTTTGTTTTCTCGTAGGCAGAATGACACAGAACCTCGTCAAACACACTTTTATTGGCAGGGATGGACATGAAAAAGTTCATTACTAATACTAAACAGCGTATGCATTCCATTCATGTGGCGCGAGATACCTCTATAGCAACATAAAGCCTGTCTTCAACTCCGTTGGTCGAACAATGACAACCTGAAATTTGAAAGATATGAGGGAGACGCTATATACACCTGGCCTAGAGTTAATTTATTCAGTTCTCATTCCTACCTCAAGTTGGGTTATGTTATTGTAATCATTCCCATCTGCAGTATAACAAAACCAAAGTGAGGGAAAGGGGGAGAGAAAAACGAGAGGTGGCAAAAGGAAAACTGCATGCACAACTGCAATCCATATCATTGCGTGTGACAAGTGAAGCAAATGTATTAGTTGTTATAGCAGTGTTTTATGAGCATAAACTGGCAAATAGACACACCATGTCAAATATAAAAACCATCAATTTAATGTAAGAGAAGATGGTAAACAAGATGCATTGAAACTGTAACTAAATCGCTGCTTTTCTACTCGGTCACGGAACGTCCAACTTTATATTCAACAAAAAAAAATGTTAGGGGAAAGAAACAAATTTAGATATAACATTCTTGAATTAAAAACAAGAAAAAGAAAATGCCCACGTCAGGATTAAAAAAAAACGCCGCACGAACATGCATTATATTCTAGATGGGAATACGGTCTTGATGCAAAGGTCCAATGATTGTCTCATTACTTTAAAAGCAATCTATGGTTCCCTTACCATCACCAGTACCACACCACAATGACGTCTCTAAAATCAATGGTAGCACATTTATCATTGCATCGTGCAGTAACTCCCTTTTCCTAAACTACCAGTAGAACGTGTCATATTATATTGTGTGTTTCGATCAGTAATGACTGACTTTAAAGAAGAAAGATAATGCAAAAAATTGAACGCTTACCACATTGCTTATAGGGCTATTCCAGTTTGGTACAGATCTGTTCTATTCTCCCAGATGCCAACAACATATGTCACCTATGGCTGAACTAGTGAAACAACCATGACGAAAATAAACGACAGAGAACGCCGTCATAATCACTACACTTGGAAAGGTGTTGCCCGAAATTCCTCATTATGAAGCAATATCACGTCACTTCCTTCCCTGCCTGTCTTTAACTCCGTCATTTGGTCAAACAATAACAACCTGGAATTCCAAAGAGATAAGCGAGACGCCATGCACCTGGACTAGAGTTAATTAATTCAGTTCCCATTCCTGTTAATTATATAAACGTACACGTTCCTAAACATCCTGCTACAGTATAACAAGAACAAATGAAGAGAAAAGGAAAGAGAAAACGAATGGTGGCAAGCGGGGTACTGTTTTAATTCAAGGGGCAATTTACAACATTACGTGTGACAAAATTAAAGAAGCAAACCCAACCTCCAAACTCCAATACAAAACAAGGGAAATAGAGTAGCTGTGTTCATGACATCAGAGTGAAGCTGAACTGCAGAAAAAAAGAAAGAAAAAAGAAATAAAAGGAAAAAGTCCTGCGGGACTCGATTAACTTCTCTCCTTCCGGTCGGGCATTATAAACACGCAGCGTGCTAAGCAATTCTGCCACATGGAAGATCCGAAGATCTTGTGCGAAACTTAAATATATCTATGTATGCTATACATTTATATTCAGTTTTTTGGCTATATACGTCAAGTGACTGATAGCGCTATTCAACTTCCCACGAGTGGCCGTGTGGATTCGATCAATATACAGTTACAAAGATAAATCTTGAATCGTTTCAACCAGATTTCATTCTCATTTTCAGTGATCGACAATGAAAATAATGTAAAGTAGCGACTTGAAGTAATATTGAGAAATGTTCGTGAAGTCCAATTCTTTATACAGTCCTACATAATTCAGATGAAATTGTTTCTGTCATGCAACTAATTGAAAATTTCGTGTAGTGGTGTCGGCGTGTCCAAGTAAGTTGATTGGAAAGGATATGTGAATGAATATTTACCAATAGGTCTTTATATTGTAAAAAAAAAAAATCAAACATGGCCATGCGGTCTTTTAAAAGTCATCTTCACTTTAACATTTGTAATTTCAAGTCCAAGTTGCCTGTCAAAGCAATGTGGTCTCCAACAAAAAACAAAGGGATATTGTGTGTGTGTGTGTGTGTGTGTGTGTGTGTGTGTACGTTTACATGAAAACGTGATTTCTACATGGACGAAGGTGAATACTCCATAAAAGGAAAAAAGCAAAAGACATAAGTATTTTGTTTCGTGCTCTTATGGGGTTCGAACCCGTACGTGTGCAACCTCACGTCTCTTGTGACGTCGCCTTTATCCTCTCGGCCATGACAGTACGTCTTGACGAGAAAATATGAGGAACGTAAGCTTATACGTGAAAGATGATTCAGGAATCGTTTTGTCCACATTCCATTCTCATTTTCAGTTTTTAGCTGCAAAATTATCAACCTGATGAGATTTGAAAAAATAAAATGCATGATTACTGCAGCTTATTGTCTGAGCTACCACATACTTAAGTTTCAGAGGAAATGGAGCAAAATCAGTTGAGATAAAGGTGCTTAAACGTTGTCAAGTCAATGCATGGTTAAAAAAAATCACCTTCCATAGACATAACACGTCAACTTGTCTGATTTTGAGTCTTTACCTTTAATCACAATTTGAAGTATGATGGTAAGTCTTCTCGAACTAAGAGTGTGGAACGTATACCTTCTACGTGAAAGGTGAATCATGACGATCACCCGTGACTGACACATCTTCAAAGGGATCAGTTATTAGAAGTGGAAGCCCTCGTGCCAAGATAATATTGTCTCAGCAATTTCAAAGCAATGATACCCTTACATTTAGGTATACCATAATTTCCCTCTGAAATCAATGGTATTATTCATGTACAATTGCTTGCCTTGTCCACAAACTTTGCTTTACAAACTTTCAGTGAAAGGTGTCATAACATAATTCTGTAACCGTCCATTAGCAGCGATTGACTGCATAAATCAAGATGATAAATATATCAATTGAACGCTTAGCGCGTATAACTAAGGGGGATTTCAGCCTGATGTTGCGTTATTTACTGCTCAGATACCAACAACACTCATCACCTACGGCTACGTATAGAGAAACAGCCATGACGAAAATAAGTTTTCCTTTTCTTTGGCAGATAGACACACAACCCCTATAGCCCCTATAACTGACATGGAGGGACATGAAAAAGTTCATTACTACTACTAAACAGTGATGCCTTCTACTCATGTGGCACAAGATACCTCTATAGCAACATAAAACCTGTCTACAATTCCGCTATTGGGTCAAACAATAACAATCTGGAATTTCAAAGAGATGAGCTAGACGCCATACACCTGGCCTAGAGTTAATTTATTCAGTTGCCATTCCTGCTCCAGTTGAATTATGTAAATTATTTCCCGACCTGTCTTGTGCAGTGTAACAGGAACAAACGTAGAGAAAAGGAAAGAGAAAACGAAAGGTGGCAAGCGGGGCACTGTATACCAAGGGCAATTTACAACATTACGTATGATAAATGAAGCAAATCCAACCTCCAGCCTCCGACAAAAAAAAAAGGGAACTTGAGTGACTGTGTGTCGTGGGGTAATGACATCGGAATGAAGCTGAACTGCCAAAAGAAAAACAGAGAAAGAGAGAGAAAAAAAAAATAATAGCGTCCTGCGGGTCTCGAACATCTCGTCCTAAGGTAGTGCATAATGACCATGCAGCGCGCTAAGCGACTATAAAGCCACACGGCTGTCCCGAAGACTGGATGTGAAATTCATATCTTTATATCATTTACAACATGAAAAAGTTCATTACTACTACTATACAGTGATGCCTTCAATTCATGTGGCACAAGATACCTCTATAGCAACATAAAACCTGTCTACATCTCCGTTATTGGGTCAAACAATAACGACCTGGAATTTCAAAGAGATGAGCGAGACGCCATACACCTGGACTAGAGTAATCAATTCAGCTCCCATTCCTGCAAGTTATTCAAACGTACATGTTCCTACCTATCCTGTTACAGTATAACAATAACCAATGAAGAGAAAAGGAAAGAGCAAACGAAAGGTGGCAAGCGGGACACTGTAACAAGGGGCAATTTACAACATTAAGTGTGACAAAATTAATGAAGCAAACCCAATCTCCAAACTCCAATACAAAACAAGGGAAATAGAGCAGCCGTGTTCACGGGTTACGTACACTTGATAAAATAATATGATAAATGACATCGGAGTAAAGCTGACCTGCCGAAAAAAAAAAAGAAAAGAAAAACAAAAAGAACGGGAAAAGTCCTGCGGGAGTCGAACTTCTCACCTTCCGGTATGGCGTTATGAACACCCAGCGCTAAGCGATTACGCCACACGGATGTCCTGAAGAGTGAATGCGAAACTTAAATATATAATAATACTATCGTGACTAGTTGACTTGTGATGGCGCTATTCAACTTCTCACAAGTGGCAGCGTGGATTCGATCAATATACAGTTGCAAAGAAAAATTGGGAATCGTTCTGTACAGATTGCATCCTCATTTTCAGTTTTAAACTACAAAATTATCAACCTAATGAGGAGATATGAAAACATAAAATGCACGATTACTAAAGCTTATTGTCTCAGCTACAACATACGTATGTTTCAGAGGAAATGGAGCAAAAACAGATGAGGTAAAGATGCTTAAACGTTGTCAAGTCAGTGCATGGTTTGAAAAAAAATCACCTCCCATAGACATAACACGTAAACTTGTCTGATTTTGAGTCTTTACCTTTAATTACAATTTCTAGTATGATGACGTCATCATATTTCAAAACCATCACATGGACTTGAGAGGCAAATGTTCAAAGTACAACATATCTGAATTTGGGATAATATTGAGCTTAAACAACAGAGATACGAGCTAATGAATGTCTGAAACAGTACCTCAAAAAAATCAATTCCACTTTTTTATTTAAAATGACGATATGATGACGTCATCGCGTGTTCCTGGCAATATTGATACTTGGAATGTTATTTACAATTCATATACTTTTGTAATATGCAATAGAAATATGGGGTCAACGGACGATTTAAAGAGCTATGGCGAAATAAACAAAGACATGTTTTTTCACTATATTTGCAGAAAGACGCGCACGCGGAATTTCAACTTTGACGCCAGTGCATTCCTTTGTTATAGGTCGAAATCGATCGGAAATCAATGGAATTGTTACTCAGAGTATAAGGAATCCAAATCAGTCAAAAAAATTGCATTTTCATGTTGCTTACGGGCTCTGCGCGCGAAATTGCGCGGACGGACGCGCACGCGAGAAAATGTTTGAAACGCTTAAAATTGTCTGAAACTTCGAGATTTCCCATTGGGAAGTCGTTTTGAGCCTTTTAAAATTTTGACGCGCGCTTACGCGCGCGTAATGATGACCTGTGTAACTAGCGTTAGAAAGTAAGATAGAGCGTGACCTGAACTTCATGTCCACCGAAAATGATACAGAAATGACATCTAGTTATGAAGTTATGATCGATCATGTGACAAAGTCCGAAAATCACAAAATGGCGCCTAGATGACGTCATCGATATGTTACTGTCATGAAAACCTTATTGTGGCTAGATTTTGTCATGAGACATGTTGACTGAAAATGTCATGTTATTTCGTAATGTCATTCTTGAGATATTGACGACACAAAATGTGGCAGAAAGAAAGAAGAATGAAAAACGAGACATGAAAACTCGTCACATTGAGGACGAGTTAGGTGATACGCTTGTGGTCATCAGATGACGGTCATCTGTGATCGACAAAGAAAAGAATGTGATATAGGCACCTTCAAGTTATATTGAGCGTGCATGCGAAACCGTTTCTGTAACCACTCGGCCACGGGTCATCCACGGAAATGGTAAGACAAAAAAAAAAAAACAATGTATAGATATAACAGGGGGAAAGTCAATGCCCACTCAACTAACGTGGCCTGGTGAACATCTATTGCATTGCTAGACGGAGAAGCGGCCCTGTAACGACTGAGGTCACTATGCCATTTCTGGCAACTTGGGAAAAATACGTCCCGCAGACATAAAACCTATAATCGGCTGGTTTTGATACCTTGCCTTTAATCACAATTTTCAGTGTAATGACGTCATCAAATTACAAAACAATGACATCGTCTTGAAAGACAATTGTTCAAAGTACAACACCTCAGTCGTCGTCATTACATACTATGATCGGTTTGACAAAGTCAATCTGCAAAATGTTGCTGCAGTCGAAGCAATGTGGTCTCCAACACACAAAAAAGAGGGATATGGCTAGTGTGTGTGTCTGTGTGTGTGTGTATAGGTGCGTTTATATACGAACGTGATTTCTACATGGACGAATATGTAATACAAAATTGAAGAAAAAAAAGTAAAATAAAAAAAAAATGATTCGTGATCTTGTGGGGTTCGAACCCGCAATCTCACGTCTCTGAGACGGCGCCTTTAACCACTCGGCCATACGTCTCGACGAGAAAATATGGGGAACGTAAACTTATGTATGTGAAAGATACATGGGGAATCGTTTTGTCCACATTCCATTTTCATTTTCAGTTTTAAACTGCAAAATTGTCAATCTGATGAGGAGATTTCAAAGAATAAAATGCATGATTACTGCAGCTTATTGTCTCAGCTACAACATATTAAAGTTTCAGAGGAAATGAATCAAAATCAGCTGAGATAAAGGTGCTTAAACGTTGTTAAGTCAATTGATGCTTTTAAAAAAAATCACCTCCCATAGACAATACACGTAAACTTGTCCGATTTTGCGTCTTTACCTTTAATCACAATTTAAGGTATGATGACGTCATCAAATATCAAAAGCATGACATGGACTTAAAAGGCAAATGTTCAAAGTACAACATATCTGAATTTGGGATAATATTGAGCTTAAACAACAGAGATACGAGCAAATGAATGTCAGAAACAGTACCTTAAAAAAAATAATTCCACTTTTTTGATTTCAGATGACGATATGATGACGTCATATTGTAATTATGGAAATAATGATACTTGAAACGTTATTTTCAATTCATATGCTTTTGTAATATGCAATAAAAACATAGGGTCACCTGACGTTTTAAAGAGCTATGGCGAAATAAACAAAGACATGTTTTTTCACTATATTTGCACATAGATGCGCACGCGAAATTTCAACTTTGACGCCAGTGCATTGCTTTGTTATTTGTCAAAATCGATCAGAAATCAATGGATATTGTTACTCAAAGTATCAGGAATCCAGATCAGTCAAAAAATGTGCATTTTCATGTTACTGACGCGCTGTGCGCGCGAAAATGCGCGGACGGACGCGCACGCGCAAAATTGTTTGAAACGCTTAAAATCGTCTGAAACTTCGAGATTTCCCATTGAAAAGTTGTTTTGAGCCTTTTAAATGTTTGACGCGCGCTTACGCGTCCTAGATGACGTCCTAGGTAATTAGCATCAGAGAAGGAAAGATAGAGCGTGACCTGAACTTTATGTCCACAAAAACTGATACAGAAAGGACCTTTAGTTATGAAGTTATGATCAATCATGTAACATGGTCCGAAAATCACAAAATGGCGCCTAGATGACGTCATAGATACGTTACTGTCATGAAAACCTTATTGTGGCTAGATATTGTCATGAGACATGTTGACTGAAAATGTCATGTTACTCCGTAATGTCATTCTTGAGATATTGACGACACAAAATAGGCCAGAAAGAAAGAAGAATAAGAAACGAGATATGAAACTCGTCACGCTGACGAGTTAGGTGATACGCTTGGGGTCATCAGGTGTCGGTCATCTGTGATCGACAAAGAAAAGAATGTGATATAGGCACCTTGAAGTTATATTGAGCGTGCATGCAAAACCGTTTCTCTAACCACTCGGCCACGGGACATCCCCGGACATGGTAAGGCAAAAAAGAAATGTATGGATATTACAGGGGGAAAAAGTCAATGCCCACTCAACAATCGTGGCCGCGTGAACATGTATTGCATTGCTAGACGGAAATGCGGCCTTGTAACGACTGATGTCGCTATGCCATTTCTGGCAACTTGGGAAAAATACGCGCCGTAGACATAAAGCCTATAATCGGCTAGTTTTGATACCTTGCCTTTAATCACAATTTTCAGTGTGATGACGTCATCAAAGTACAAAACAATGACATGGTCTTGAAAGACAATTGTTCAAAGTACAACACCTCCGTCGTCGTCATTACATACTATGATCGGTTTGACAAAGTCAGCCTACAAAATTGTGCAGCAGTCGAAGCAATGTGGTCTCCAACACAAAAAAAAAGGGATATGGTGTGTGTCTGTGTGTGTGTATAGGTGCGTTTATACGAACGTGATTTCTACATGGACGAATATGTAATACAAAATTGAAGAAAAAAAGTAAAATAGCTAAGTGTTTTGTTTCGTGATCTTGTGGGGTTCGAACCCGCAACCTCACGTCTCTGAGACGTCGCCTTTAACCACTCGGCCATACGTCTCGGCGAGAAAATATGAGGAACGTAAACTTATGTATGTGAAAGCTGAATCGGGAATCGTTTTGTCCACATTCCATTCTCATTTTCAGCTTTAAACTGCAAAATTGTCAACCTGATGATAGGATTTCAAAAAATAAAATGCATGATTACTAAAGCTTATTGTCTCAGCTACAACATACTTAAGTTTCAGAAGAAATGAAGCAAAATCAGCTGAGATAAAGGTGCTTAAACGTTGTCAAGTCAATGCATGGTTTGAAAAAAAAATCACCTCCCATTGACATAACACGTAGTATGGTCCGATTTTGCATCTTTACCTTTAATCACAATTTAAGGTATGATGACGTCATCAAATTTCATAACCATGGCATGGACTCAAAAGGCAAATGTTCAAAGTACAACATATCTGAATTTGGGATAATATTGAGCTTAAACAACAGAGATACGAGCAAATGAATGTCAGAAACAGTACCTCAAAAAATTAATTCCACTTTTTTGATTTCAGATGATGATATGATGACGTCATAATGTATTTAGGGAAATATTGATACTTGAAACGTTATTTTCAATTCATATGCTTTTGTAATATGCAATAAAAACATAGGGTCACCTGACGTTTTAAAGAGCTATGGCGAAATAAACAAAGACATGTTTTTCGCTATATTTCCACATAGACGCGCACACGAAATTTCATCTTTGACGCCAGCGCATTCCTTTGTTATAGGTCGAAATTGATCGGAAATCAATGGATACTGTTACCTAATGTATCAGGAATCCAAATCTGTCAAAAAATGTGCATTTTCATGTTGCTTACGCGCACTGTGCGCGGAAATGCGCGGACGGACGCGAACGCGCGGAACGCTTAAAATTGTCTGAAACTTCGAGATTTCCCATTGGGAAGTCGTTTTGAGCGTTTTAAAAGTTTGACGCGCGCTAATGCGCGCGTTATGATGTCCTAGGTAATTAGCATTAAAAAGTAAGATAGAGCGTGACCTGAACTTTATGTTCAATGAAAATGATACAGAAATGACCTTTAGTTATGAAGTTATGATCGATCATGTAACATGGTCCGAAAATCACAAAATGGCGCCTAGATGACGTCATAGATATGTTACTGTCATGAAAACCTTATTGTGGCTAGATGTTGTCATGAGACATGTTGACTGAAAATGTCATGTTATTCCGTCATGTCAATGTTGAGATATTCACGACACAAAATGTGCCAGAAAGAAAGAAGAATAAAAAGAAAGAAAGGAAGATTTTGACAAACACAATAGGTGATACGCTGTAAGCGTATCACCTAAAAAGACAGATTTTGACAATCACAATAGGTGATACGCTAAAAGCGTATCACGTAAATATTCAACATAATATCTTCTTTTTACTTTTCTCCCATAATGAAGCATCGCTCGACATTCCTCGTTTAGAAGTCATGTTGAATGATTTTACCCTTTAACATAAGTACAGGTATGTCATTGACAAGACAAGGGAATATTCACCTTATTAAAAAAAAAAATACCGATTATACACGTATGTATATATATGTTTTTGTTTTTGTTGTAACTCTGTATATTTCCCTTATATCTTTCTCCTCAAGTGACATCATTAAACTGCAGTAGTTTTCACATACAACAGCGACTACGAAGAAACTTTAACCGTCATAACATCAAATGGATTGTCCGATTTTTCACAAACTTTCACTAATGTGTGCTGCTGATACTCTGCATTCATGCAATCCACATGCGTAAAAAGATGAACTTGTCCTTTAGCGAACTGTTGAGTCCGATGGGGCAGCGTGAGATTTTTTCGTGTGTGACAATCTCTTCTTAACATACCATGCTGCTAGACACACACACACAGACACACACACACTCACACATTACACACACAGAAGCATCACACCCAAGAGACACACTGTCACCCATTATTGAGTGACACTTTGGTCAAGCACACAGAGTGTAAAGAAAAAAAAAATGTCCTGATTTTTGTGAGGCCGCCATCAAACTCAAGTTTCAGCTTAAGTTGGCGATCTCCTGCATTTTGTATGTATTAAATCGATTGAATAATCAATGATTTTCCAATTGTTTTTGTATGATTCACCTATTTGGTACATTATGACTGTATTAGTTCTATTCATCTTGTGTTGAATGTAATATGTTATAGTAATGGAAAATTGTTTGCTATGTTTTATATACTTTGTTTAGAAAATGCAGAAACAAAACAAATCGATCGAATCAAAATGAGCGAAGAATTATTGTCATGACATTGACAATTCAATTGAAGTAAAATGGATGATTATTAACTTGAATCTATGTCTTTCTCGTTGCCTCTCCTTGGCACAATCCAGCATGTAGATGCCTCCATAGCTTCGAAATAACTTGACAGTCACGTCTGGGATATGAACAGTCTTCTGGTCTTCGTGTCTCGTTCTTTCGGTAGAACGTAGAGGGTTAAAAAAAATGAAAATGAGAAAAGTCTTGATATGAACTTCATTGAAAACACTCATCCTTGACACCTCAACCAGCATCACATGGAATGGTGGAAATGTGGAAAGTTGCTATGTCTCATACCCACACGCCAACGTGAAGACGTGTTTTGATTGTCAGCCCTGAAACAGGACTTTCAGCATCTTGTTACTTGCCTTTCTTAACCTTTTCTGTGTACAAATTTCACACACGTACCTATGGACATGAGATTAATCTTGCACGCAAAGGCGTAACTGGTGCCTTGGTTCAAGGAGGACTTTAGAAAAGAAACCCTTTCCGAATGGAGAAGCTGCTTACACACACCAGAAGATTCAGCTACACACGGCCTTACCAGTGCGTGTTGATGTGAATCCCCGTGCACAAGGTGAAATGTAGATATGGATATCACTCTTCTTGGGGATAGTATACATCTGGCAAGAACTTTACGGCGGTGAAATTGTATTGTTTTTGCGCTTTTTGTAGAGTTTATTCACTATCAGGGATTAGCAAAGGATGATGTATTTGTTTCTTTAATGGAACAGTCTAAATACAAGGGACCAGAATTATGCTGACTCTTACGATATGGGGTTGTGAAGAACGCTGAGTATGCATTATTTCTGCTACGAATTCAATAGTGTGAAATGGGCTGTATTGTATTATACATTTGAAGTCATGACGTGACTTCCACTTGTACGCTGTGCATGGATATAGACTGTCTAGTCCATCTACCAGAAATTTATATATATATATATATATATATATATATATATATATATATATATTTACACATCTTTGAGAATGAGCAAATGCGGTTCCTTTTCTGTATTTAGCTTTGTAGTTCGCACTTTAACAAGACTGATGGAGATGGTGATGTTTGCCACTTTACCAGCACGTGAAAAAACAAAAACATTGACGACATCTTAAACAAGTTATCATTGGTGCCTGCATTGTTGTGTTTCTAGATCTGTACATGAACACAGAAGAATTAAACCTAAAGTCTGAGTCAATATCACAAATTATTGCAATCCGACAACAGGTAAAGCATTTTGTCATTTGTAAGGTGTCCAATCTTAAAGTTGATTTACTCCTTCCGCTTTAATTACTGCCAGTCACAAGAGTAGTGCTAGTCTTTTTAACGTACGGATCGAACAAATATATGTTCACTTTAGTTCAATTACGAAGAAATATTAGAGGGTTGCTTGGAAATTATTGGGCGGTATATTCAAAAGTTTCCAGTGCATTTCATTGTGTCCCATTGATGAATTTCAGAATCATGAAGAAGTTCTTAAAGAATTATAACTGCTCGTAGAAGCTACCACTACAGCAAAAGTGAAACAAATTCCACCTACTTTGCAACGGTGATGCCTTTAGTAGGGATATGATTATATTGTGTTAACATACTTGGTGTTTGTTGTGGGAATTAATATCGTATTCATAAATACATACATTATACATTTTGTGAATATTTTAAAATTACATGATTGAGCATGACACCATTTTTTTTTAATTTGTCACCATGCAAGTTGTAGATTAAGATATTAGTTTGATTTCTAACATCAGAAGCATGATTTCCGCAAACTAGGCCTATAAGTGTTTCATATTTAAGATTATACAGATGAGAGTTTGCAAAAAACATGACAACCATGACTATATGATGAAGTACAGTGACGATGTAACCATACACACAAAAATATTAACAACCACACACAAACACAGATTTGATGTAAAATAAATACCTTGTTTGGAACACACGATATTCTGAATAAACCAAATTCCCGTTTAAAGCAGTTCTCGTCTTAGTCCGCAGAGTAGATAACGTCACTGCTATTATGGAAATATGGATTACAATGTGTAACTATACTCCTTGTCCTGTCTTCATAATCTTTAGTCAATGTTTATACTTGTCTTTCACTTGCCGTATTTCTGTAAAAGAAGCGTGTAACCCAAGGCTGTTAAAGTTTTGTTATCGCGGTTATCTTTTCTTCAAAAATTGAATTACTGCATGTGCATTGAACTATATCTTAACTTGCTATTCCAACAACTGCAGGAAGTTAATATGGAAGTTAAGATTAGGAAGTTAACATATTGGAGACAAATGCCGGGACATACAGATGAATAGGCATTCACCCAAATAGTGGTACCGTGAATTCAAAATTATACATATCATTCCATATGTCATCTTCTTGAAAGTGTGAACTATAGTAAAGAAAGTATATTTCGATAGCTATTGATATTCGCCCATTTTGTAAAAACAGAAACAAGCAACTATGTTTAGCAATATAAACGTATTGTAGATGTTTACCTGATATATCTATGTCATTTGGGTGAATGACTTGTTTGCTTGTTTGTTGTTGTTGTTGTGGATTTTCTTCTTCTTTTTTTTTTTTTTTGGGGGGGGGGGGGTTCCGTCGATGACCAGAGCGTCACATGTCCATAATTATTCTATAGCTTCAATTTTTGTGATAAAACATTCAAAACGTACATGAATTACCTTTACGAAGTATAGACATTTTTTTAACCGAGTCATCAATGTCAAAAACCTCCCTTTGTTCTGCCTAGAAGTTCGTGCTGAATCACATGGAATTTATAAAAGGTGCTCAAGGGACGTGGCAGAATATAGGCGGTGCAAAGTTTTTAAACCTGGGTTGTGCACACTCAAGCATTTTTCCCCATAATTATAAACTCTCTTTCATTTGCACAAAGTAGCCCTGTCAGATTGGGGAACTGATTTACACAATGACCCTGCTTACATGTAAAAAAGCCAAATTGCACGAAATACAGTAAATTATAGTAACAACACGTATTACAAACTGAATGCAAGTTTAGATAGAGATCAGAATATAAAAGTTTAGCGTAAGTCGTATACAAAAAAAAAAATCGAAATAACCAACAGGAAAATGAGTATGTGTTTATGATTTAACTTGTAGGTTAGACAGTACGTTGTTATGTCATCACATTTGTACAGGACAACTTTTTCAGATCCAGCGACTTGATATGCAAAACGGCCCTGCTAACAAATCAAGAACAGTATACATAGATAAAAATAGCACAAGAATACATTCAATCATAGTAATAATAGTAGGAATAAGACATTGCGTAGATATCATAGAATAGAGAGAGAGAAAAAAAAAACAAAATTAGTGGATTTTATTAATTCAACTGGTTTAATAGTTTATATGTGATATATATTTATATATATGGGAGTACCAAGAATAATGTTTTTGTTTTATTTTTTAATCTGAGAAGATGTCTGGACAGCCCATATTCAGCTTCGTTAAGCTGGTCTTCCATAGGGTCCAGTTGGATGTGAGGTGAGACCACTTCACAAGGTTAAACACCCTGATCTTTGCGATGAATAAATGACACGGGATCTTTAACGTGCATGAGTTGTTACTCTCTCATACACGGGACCTCCATTTTATGTCCTATCCGAGGGACAGGGTGTTTTGACTCTTGCTAGAGGGGACGGTATGCTTACACACAACATTGCTAGGTCCAGACTGAACTCTCGTGTTCGAACCCGGGCCTCGTGATCGTGAGACAGACATGCTACCGACTGAGCCAACTCGCCGCCCAGTGTGATCATTATTGGTCAGTTGTGGAAAGAAATTGACATGTCGTCTTGAAGATGGTGATATGCAGGTTGTTCTGCATTTCAAAAAATCTATCGAAAAGCGGGATATTATGACATCTGCTTGAACTATGGTGCTGTATTGACCTTTCAATATACATTATACAATACTTAGTTTGGATTTTGAGATATATATAAAAAAAAAAGATGCATTTGGCATCTTGTACATATGTCAGGAGAGTTCTTAATACTATCAAATATTTCAGATGATTAAAGGCTTTATGCATAAACAAGTCAAATGGAAGGTATTATCTCTCTGGAAAACAGACTACTAGCGTGATTAATTTCATGATTATGTACGTGCAGAATTCTTCATCCAACACAATCCTTCCATATCTGGAATGCGTCGTAGTTTAGCCATAATGCATTGAGAAGATAGTTCCCAGCATAAACCATGGTCAATATGTAGGGTATGAGACCGTTATACAGTATAATCACGACCTTTCCTCTTAGTTATTCTTGTATAAGCCTTATGTAATCAATAGTTTTCGAAAATTGCACGTTTCAATGTGTTTTTCAAATTTATGAAGACATTAAAGATTAATAACACAAGATGTTTCAACATGGTAAACGTGTTCCGTATTACGTCCTTCATGTTGTGTTTGTCAAACTTTCTACCCTTATTTCAATCCAGAAAAACTGCTGGTATTTAACACAATCTAGTTTACTGTGATGTAAAAAAAAATATTTATGGTTTAGTGTAAAAACATATACCCCTTGATGGTATAAGTCTTTCCTGTCTGCAGAATAACCATTGACTACTAGATTCAAAACAACCAAATTCAAACAAACAATTCATCTAACAATGATTCATATATTGAAAATATAAGATCTATGGGACTACAAGACTATATTTTCAACTGTGAACTGATGAAAGTTATTCCTCAGGATTCTCCTCTTCAGACGAGATGAGAACCCATTATTCAAACATTTTGATATTCCAATAATAATGATATTTTGATATAACAATAATAATTATTTGATTCTAAAACTGTAATGAACGATCTGAGTTAAAATGTGTGAGCTCTGGTTCATTTGTTTTAAATAGAGAAAACCGTTCTTAGCATCATCAAATAGAAGTAACGACAGTGAATCATGACCGCGATCAAAACTGTCACAGACCAACAGTACATTGAGTTTACATTAATACAAAGCCATGATATTTGGTGTTTGCCTGTTTGAAAATATTATAGACATATGTGGAGAATAGTGGCAAAAGATCACATTTACTGTAGGAAGTCAAACATTTTCAAATGAATCAACATGTTGCATATCACCGACAATACACACCTTCCTCCCATCCACTAATAGTTGATATAGTAGGCTTGCTAAGGGCGAAAAAAGAGGTGATCGCTGCATTTTATAGTACAAATGTCCTATTTGGCAAACGTGTTCCTCGGTACAATGGGAATCTTTTCATCTAAAGAGACAATCTGTATCTATGCAAATAAGCTGTAATTTGCAGAATTCATGCAAAATACATCTAATAATGATAAAAAAATATATGTGCATCCAGCAGAAATACCTAATTTGGTAGAAGTATTCTATAGAGTATGTGTAAACATTCCTGCAAAACTTGATTTCATACCTATGTAAATAAACATGAAATTCGCATAATTATGCGAGTTATGCGAATTGATTTATAAACAATGAAACCCCCCTTAAATCTAATCCTAGATAGATAGTACCCTTTAGAAATACTCTTTGAAACAAAATGAGGAAAATAATTTGAATTATTGAACCATCTTTACCAGCTAATTTACATAATTGCTGAAGAAAGTAAAGCAAAAGCATTATTTTTAAAGTTTTTCTTACAGTCTAAGAAGTGCATTTTATGATGAAAACTATCAAAGTAGTATGCATATTCTTTAGTCAAAAGGAAATGGTTTGTAATATGTAAACACTATTGCTCTATGCAAATACCGCCTAATCAGCATATTCGGCATACAAATACCCGAATGTACCAGAAGTCAGTGGTCAAGGTCGGCTTAAGAAATGGTATAAGTTTACGCGATAACTCAAGACTGGATTGAGCAAATTTCACGAAACCTGGTCCAAGGATAACGTATGACGGGGCAATTAATTAAGCATGTTTGCAAGTAAAATCGGAAAGTGGTCAAAGGTCAAAAAGTTCAAGGTCAATACTAAAATAGCATTATTTCCTCCCATAACTATGCAACGTCTGAAGGTATTTTCTTCAAACTTAGTGATTGAATACGATGTACTACCAAAATAAGATTATCCAGAGAGTTTCAGATCAAGGGGTCAAAGGTCAGGTGAAAATGTTAAAATTGTTCATTCTTTTTTCTCTATCTCGCAAATGGTTCAAGGTGTCTTAAGGAACTTGGTTCTGGCAGGGATTTTCCAGGGAATTTAGGGGTCAAAGTTCAGGAGTCAAAGATCAAGGTCAATTGGGCCCTCAAAATTTCGCTATTTCCCTCATATTTTTGCAATGCTTGTAGGATTTTTCTTGAAACTTAATATATACATGTATTACCTAATGGATATTCTCTGGGAAATGAAAGTGCTGTAGTTCACTTTTTCTTCCATATCTTGAATATGAATCAAGGTATCATGAAAAGTATTCCATATTTGTGCATGTTCTACCTGACAGTAATACCCTTGTTGATTATCGAAAAAAATGTTAAGCCCTCCCCTCTCAATATTTTTGTTTCCTCTTGGTGAGTAGGAAAAGACATGCAATTCAGTGACATGGTATAATCATCAACGTCATTGCATTTAATGTATGGGTCGCATGAAAGTTGATTTTTATGCACACATGTAGAACCTCTGACATTCTTACCTTTTACATTTTTACCTGTGTATTTTTTATTTTATTTTAACTTCTGACATCTGTACACAAAACCAGTTAACATAATTTTTTTTAAAGCTTCAGGATAAGGTAGGCCATGATCATCTATACAGGTATAAGCTGATATGTGGTGGAATATAACGTTCTTTGGACCGCCAGGGAGTTACATTATCCCACGGGAAAACAATCACAACCAGGGAGAATATGACATTTACGATCCTCGTAAACAGTAGCATGTGACAATCTGTTGAAAAATCACATCCTAGTACTTGTAAAGGAAATCTAAATACTCTTTTATGGCTATGAACATATTATTTCTGCTTTAATTTATGGTTAAAATTGACTGATTTTAAGTCAGCGACTACGATTATTTGACTTAAAGTATAACATCTCCTATAATGTTCACATGACAATTTTTGCATATTATTGCCTGATCAAAATGTAATCGTGTATAAATTTCTTAGTATAGTTGACTGAGAGAAATTCTTCTTTTCAGAAACAGACTAGGTTTCTAACTCAAGCTTGTAAGTTCTTAATGTGTGCCGATACCCAGGTTGCATCCACATAATTTGCATAAGTTTATAATCAGTTTGATGTAAAAAGCCTCTCATTCGCCTGGTTGCCAACAAAATACAATGAAAATCAGAATTCACACTTTCACTATGGTAGTGTTTTTCATAATGATTTTCTAACCATGACCTCAGTTGTGTACTATTTGCAAGGGAAAAACAATCCTTTTGTGAGCAATGTTGTTCCGATTTGCATATGTTGGCCCTACTGTTATATTTGCACAATCATATTTAAAGAGTGTCACTATCGATTCCTATTTTCCAACCCTGCAAAGCATTTATGCAATGAGAGAAAATTGATAGCAAAAATTATTTCAAAGATCGATATGTTTCGAAAATTCACGTCTTGTATACTTATTTACATAATTTATGCATAAAATGCCTAGGTCAACTAAATAACATGGAAACAATCTAAGCAACGGAAAAGTTTTGTGAGGATATCGTCTTATTCTACTAGCTTTTTGGATATTAAGTTTAAAGCGATTTAGAACATTGTCACATAATGGCTTTTTGTTTGTTCTGATTATCTATATGTAGGTATTGATATGCATATTACGCAAATAACAGGTTGTTTGCATCGAGACATTTTGTCTCTTTAGATGAATCATTTGCTTTTGACCCAAGGAACATCCATCCCAGGTTCAAACTTTCTACTACAAATCCAGTGCTTAATAGATTAGAAATTCTTTCAAAAATGTAGATTTTGGCACAACAACTTGCGTAATAATGCCAATTTTATGTTTATTTACATAGGTATGAAATCAATTTTGCAGGAATTGTTTCCACTTACTCTATAGAATACTTCTACCAAATTAGGTATTTCTGCTGGATGCACATATATTTTCTAATAATTTTCATAATGTATTTCTGCATAAACTATGCAAATTAAGGCTTATTTGCATAGATACAGAGTGTCTCTTTAGATGAAAAATTTTTAATTGCCTTAGGGAACATCTGTGCCAAGTAGGACATTTCTACTAAAAATACAGCGTTTACCTCCTTAGCAAGTCTACCTTAAAGGGAAGCAGTCCTGAGATTTTCACTGTACTGATAATTAAGAAGAGTAAAAAATATAAACTTTCACCAATTTATACGCTTGGACATCAAAAATTGTCTCCGTACGCAATTTTTGAAAAATAATTCCTGCAAGCGATCGTGAAAGAGCCGGCAAAAAGATGCTACGTAGTGCATGCCCTACTCACCAAGTTGACAGCCGTGCCTCTAAAAACCAATTTAAGTGTTCAAATGATTAGTTGCAATTTTATCATATAATGTGAAAGTTTGTGGTTTTATAATTTCAAACAAAATATTTCAAGCTTAGATATATATAATTTACGAAAAATTAATATTGTAAACATAAATTTATATGTATTTTTAAACCAAATATACCATGAACTTGACATCAAATAGGCACGGTCGTTTTCTAGCTTCCGTCCGTGTTGCATACTTCATAGCGTAGAAACCACTCTCGCGCGCAAATCCTTACCATACCAATGTATACACATACACAGTATACACTCGACTCCGTCCAGTCGATTTTGGCATTCAAACCGAAGATAACCTGTGCATGAGAGAGTCGAATTCTTCAAAGAAAACATTGTTTGTATCTCAATATTTCTGTAAGTAGTCAAATAATCGCCTTTCCTCGAAAAAAAAAAAATATGACGTGAGCCGGGAAGGGTAAACACAGGGGGTCGTAGGGATATGATTTCGCTCCACTTTGCCGTGCATGTCCAGTCGGCACTGGCAGCAGCTAGCTCAGTGGCACTGTACTGCAGTCCAACCCCGGCTGCAGGCCCGCGGTAAATTAAACATAGCTAGCCACTTTCCTTACCTCTCTACGCTTTTTTCCCTCGGTTCTCTTCGAAGTCGATGCTCGAGGTGTTTCTGTTTTATAACTCATGTGAGCAAATGGTAAGGATTGCATCTGGTTTCAGGAGTTTTCTCGGTTTATAACCGAGGGCCACAGCCTGCCGGTCCACGTAGAAACATCGCTTCACAAATTGTCCACGCACAGGTAGGTCACAACACGATTTCGAGATTTTGTAGGCCCTAAGTTTCTTATGTTCGGCATCGTTGTACCGATATTTCCCAGCCATACAGCTCACCTTTCACGATACCTTTGTTGGTCTGGGACGGAAAAAAAGATTTTCCTGGGAAATTTTCTGCACGATTCGAGCAAAACTACTGCTGTAAGATAGCCTGACCAGACGACGCTGAATGCGGTCGCCCCTTAGTGTACTAGCAGGTCTGTGTGGAATCGTTTCTACCTACAAATATGTACACTCTGTACGTACTATAGAACATGCATGAGCGGCGACAGGTAGGGCTGCAGCTGCGCTTGAGACTGGAAAAGTGCGAAGGGCAAACCGCGTACGGGGTGCGTACGCGTATCTACCGTAGATCTATCATCTAGTTGTACCGTCCACACGTGCGAATATAATACACAATACATACACACACACACAAACACACACACACACACACACAACGTAGAAACAATGTCAAATACGAGTCGGAGTAGCCACCGACGTCTTCATGCATCCGGGTAAACTAGGGAGCGTACGGATAACGAGCAGAACACGGCTGGGAAGAGTTGTGCATCGACGACGTATGACTCTCCGCCAAGACTTGCTCATTAGCATATTCACCATGCAGAGTCACACTTTTTCAAACAAAATGTACGAGCTTATTTGGTGATTTTAAAGTTTGTTTTTGGTGAAAGTAGTTCATTGGAGGTACCGACAACAACATATTTTTTTAAATTTCGTGAGGACTGTGTCCCTTTAAGAAGACTCGGGCATCTTGTGTCCATGCTTTCTTTTATTTGTCAAGCGCTTCTGCTTGATATTCTCCCACATGTGCTGACTATTTTCTGTCGCTCCGTGATGAGGTCCTCTTTGGTTAAAATCATATAGATCCCCGAATCCTATACGTGGACATGTAAGTCTACACTAACAGCCTCGCGCTATAATAGCTGTCAAATGTCACTATGAGATAACTCCGATAAATTGCGATAAACAGCTAGCTTGGAAAGAAGTAAACCCCTTTATTTTATTCGATTACTTGCCAGCAGGAAAAAAAAAATAAAAAGCTGATGAAGCGCCCTCTTTGATTCCATTTGAATATCTATATAAGTTATAATACACTAGACATAGCATTGGCCTCAACAGAGAGGACGGACGGCTTGGGCATTCCTGTGAGAACATCACAAAGCAGAACTTGAACTACAAAAAGGCAATAGAAGACTTGAAGATGCAACCCAAACCTTAATGTTATAAACTATTTCGACGTGACGAGAGGCTGGACACAATAATTAATCTTCACAAAAAAGGTTTTCCCATCGAGAACTGTGTGTGGATCTCAACACCAGAAAACTACCCTTTTACTGTTATAAAATCTAGCCATATGATTTTGGGAAGCCCCTAAATTGTATGTAGGGGCCTATACGATTGTCGTTTTGACCGTGTACTCGAGTATCACAAAACCCACATTAGAGTCGCCGTGACTCAAATAGGTGAAACCGGTCAACCTAGTCAATCTTAAGCTTTTCATATTTACTGAAAGAGCAATTCTAAATTGTTCTTAAGTTTCGGATCATTAAAACAAATTAAATAAATGCAGACCTATTGTTTTTCTGTTTTTGTAGGGTTGACCTCATTGTTCCACTGTCTAGAGATTCAATTGTCATACTTGTGTTGCTGATTAATTGTGTAGGCACCCTACATTATATAAGACACATGTTGTAGGTGTCTATTAGAGTCCGTCGATTATACCATGTAATCTTTTATCAAAAGTTTGGCGATTCATGTAGGTCTATACTTTTTTTTTGGGGGGGGGGGGGGGGGTAGAGATCGGACATTCCATTCAAGAAGTTATGACTTTTTTACAGTTTCTGGGCAGTACTGGTGGACTGTTGAATGAGAAATACACAGGTGATGATGTCACATGCGCAGAACGACATAAGAAAAACATAAACAGAAATAAAAAATAACAATTTTTGGGAAAAAAATGCATTCTCTAAACTTTTCACTGACATAATATTATTCTCCCTGCTTTCTGAAAGAGGCAAGTAATGTGCCGTCATATTATGCTATATAAAGGAAAATATATTGAATTTTCATTTCATTTTCTTGATATCTTTGTACACATATGATATCACAACCAGTATTAGTCTTCGTCATGCAACCGGGGACTTTTGAACGGATTGCAGTGGACCCCCCCCCCCCCCAAACAGCCTGGTATGAACTCCGTCACGCGATAGTCGCTGAGGGTAGATGTCACGCAAACTTCCACTGATATATTCTACTAATATCACTTGAATATTGCAGTATTCTCTCAATCCACATCTCTATGTGAAGGAGAACTTGTCCTTCTCCTTGTCCTCCATTCATGAAAAAAAAAAAATGTCAAAATAGGCCAGTCAAATAAAAGAATAAAATGCAGCCCCAAGCACTATACATTTAAAAACTGACAAAATATTGAATAAGATGGCATCTAAGGCCTACAGAAAATATTAAGCACAGTGAGAGAGCACATAAAAATTGGAGTAGGTAGTGATTTAGACACAAAAGCAGAGTTTTTCATGATAGGGAGTGTGCACTGGTTTATTTCCTTTGTCGACCCCAAAGTCCAGCCGATCGTTCTTGATTAAATCTACTTTGTACGTGCGCTTACACTGCAACATAGGGCCTACATCATATACGACCTATCTTCATGCCCTCGTGACGTTTGCTCGCACGAAATCCTGTAGGACTTACCCAGAGTATAATGTTCGCGGGGAATCCCCGTTTTATGGACATTCTGTGTATACTTGTGCATGTTTGATGTGATTGACCGCCGGTTTGAGATTATTCAGCATTAAATGTCAGGTTTTGATGGCTATCATAACATCATGTTTAAATCGCGTGTGTAAAGGTTCAACTTCCCTTTGAAAATGTACAGGCATTCTTGTTAAAGCAAAATCTAATGGCAGCCATTTTGTGGAAATTTCTACGGATCAGCTATAAGGTCACGCCATCGACAGGGAGCTCGCACGTAGGTCTTTGTGCGCCTCGTGAACGGTAAGCTCTATTGGTACGGTAGATCAATGGTAATTATAATGCTATAATGAAGAGAAGACGAATGGTAATTTGAATAATAAGCTGAAGGGTAAACCGATGCTGTGGTGAATGGTTAGATTCAGTGGTGTAGTGAAGGGTACGATGGTAATTGGAGTGGTGTGCCAAAGGATAAACCGATGGCATGCCGAATAATATGTTTGATGGTAAGTGGGACGTCTGCTTCAATGGTATAGAGAATGGTATACCAATGGTATGCTGAATGGTATGCTGAATCGTTCTTGCATCAGTGGTATAATGAAGGGTAGACCAATGGTAATTGGGGTGGTGTGTTAAAGGGTAAACTAATGGTATGTTGAATGATAAGCTAATGCAGTATGTGGTATAATGAAGGGTAGACCAATACTGGTTATTTGACTGGTATGCTGAAAGGTAAACCAGTGGTAGACTGAATGGTATTTTGTGAATTATGGTCAGTGTTATGCTGACTTGGATGTTCCATTTTTTTTAAATTGGTTTGAATGGCAATTTTGAATATTTCATGGTAAAAGAAGTCTGAATGATAAATGAGTGGTAGGGATACATGGCAAATTCTGAAAGGTTCTATGAATTGTGTCTACCATAGGAAATAAATGAACGGTAATGCCAATGGTATAATATCCTTTTCTTTTTCTTTTTTTGTGTGTAAGGGCAAGGACTAGTCAATCATTTATAACAACCAACAAGAACAACTGAGTGCAGGGCACATGCAGTCTCAGGCGTATAATGGCACGTGGCTGTTTACTATCTGTACCTAATTGATTCTTTATTTCATATTGATCACCTACAACACGGTCTTGCAAGCCTTTCTTTACAATAAGTGCTGTTATGTGGTTGACTGAAATAAATGATTAGAAAATAAATGAATACAAACACCTTAAACCTGGAGGTATCAGTATTGCTGCTAGATGTCTTCCCCTTTGAGCCTTTAGCTTGTAACAAAAATCCTCTCCCAAAAGGTTTGGAAGGATTTACAAATTCTTTGTGAAACAGAGCAACTATACAAGACGAGACTTGTGAGCTAATGAAATATATTGAAAAGCAAAGAAGATGATAAAATATGTAAAATTGATTCAAATGGACTCACGATTCAAACTGTTGAAAACGCCATATTTTTTTAATATCTCAATTTTATTATTCGATAATTTCTCCCATGGGAATTTTTACCAGAAAAGAAAATATTTGAAAAATAATCCAAACATTAACTATTTACCACATTGAAAGACGGACTTCTTCAAGGTCAGAATTGTCCTACTTCGTGATATCATTTGGTGTTTGACTACTACATTTAATGTTTATTTATCTCAGGGGGACTAGAATACTGTAGCTATATTGAACATTTTTTTTTTTCAAAACAGTAATAAAAGCATCACGTATTCACTTAAATGAAGTTCATGGTGACTTTGCAATATGCCATCAATTGATTATAAAAATCACACGAAGTTTTAACGACAATTAAACAATCATTCATCATTCATGCTTATGTAAATATCTTTTTCATACGACTTATTGCCTGGCCAGTGCAAATTTCTTGTTGTAATATGGATGCAGAGGAGCAAATTTATGAACAAAATATCGCTGTTACACTGGTAATATATTCGTGGTGCGCAAGGTGCTGATCACCTTAACTTCCAATGTAAGGCTTATATACCTTTATTATTTGTTATAATTAATTCAGTATAAAATGACGCTGCTACAAACTCCGGAGTTACCAGTACCACTTTAACTTGGGTACATATATCTTGTGGTGATGGGGAGGGGGTGGCAAGGGTACCAAACCCCCATGAAATGAAACATTATGAATGAATGTAAGGGTGTAGGAAAAGCAAGAGATAGAGTGAGAGAGAGAGAGAGAGAGAGAGAGATAGAGATAAATAAATAAATAAATAAGAAGCATGGAGAAGCATAAATAACGGCAACCAGAAGTTGTTTAAACAGAATATTGACCTCTCTGTAGACCTTCGATTAGCATCATGTCCCAAGTTCTTGAAACCCTCATCACTGTGTATAATTATATAGTTATGGTTTACTTTACCCTATACATTTAGAATAATGCACTTTGTTATCATAGTGCGCTATTATTTCTTTGCTTGATACACATGGCTCAAAGACTGTTTTGTATATTCATTCTTTCCTCACAGAGTTTTTGATTTTATGGAAAGGAAAAAGATTTAACAAAATGTGTTACCAGAGGACCGTGACCGCTTTTGCTATCTTCACTGCATGCCTTATGGTAATCTGTACAGAAATTGGTAAGTTACAAAATGGTAACACGGTAGTTATTGCGACACTTAGATAAAAACACATAATTTATGAAGATATGATAGTTCATAATTACACGCAATATGCATTTGTTCACATTACTTTGTTTTCTTCTCTGTCTTTTTTTGTTGTTATCATGAAAGTAGAGACTTAATTGATAGGTGTAATTAACACTAAAGTAACCTTTTGGATGGTTTATTTTTGTTTCAAAGGTGTGAAATGTATTTTGCTTCGTCTATTTTTTTTCTTCTTCTTCTACTCAAAATCATGATATAAACTCTGGACAGGTAAATGTCAATTTATTTTCTGTATAACAATAACAATGAAAAGGATCCACGATGTATAATATTATCGTTTTCATTCAGTGCCAATCAGGTTAAAGGTCAGGTCCGCACTGTCTCTTTACTTGTCATTACGTATACAAAGCAATCGATAGTAAAGCACTCAAATAAATATATAAACATAACTGATTTTATCAAATAAAGTCACCTTGTGCAAATCTAGATGAAATTTGGTAAAGAAGGGTCTTAAACAACCACATAACATGATACAAATATAAAATTGTCATTTCAAGAAAGTTTCTAGGACAGTTTAAAATGGCTCAATGAATGTTGCCAGGAATGAACTAATTTCATTGATCTTGGAGAGGAGGGGGTCTCTGGGGGTTTCAATGTACAACATAAACTTTGGACTGAAATGTGTTTATAGTGTCATTTGTGTTCAATTGTTGAACAGATTGTCAGATTCCAGATGACGTCGTGGTTGTTGATGGTCATTCACTTTTGTTAAGAGGACTTCCAGGGAAACTCAAGTGTCAGTTCTCCGTAGTGCCACAGGCAGTGTACTGGCTGAAAGGTGATCACTGTACGAGAGAAAGAGTGTTATATATTTATTTTTGGCTCTTGGTTATAATTTTGGTGATTTGACGCACCCATAAAGCGAATTTAATAGACACATGTCATTCTCCTATCAGGCACAACCTAGCTTTTTCAAATAACCATGCTTTTCGTCTTCGACTATCATAGTAAAAATGTGAGGCAAAATTAATTTCGAGCTTGTCTATTGTATGGTTAAAACACACACACACACACACACGCACGCACACACAAAATTGCAACAACAACAACAACAACAAAAAGGCAAGCCAGTAAGGAAAGAACACACATACATCAGCAAAGAAGAGCAATATCAAAGGTTATTTTTTTCCTTTTCTAAGAATAAGAATGAACTTGTATTATTTTGGAACAACGCCGGGAGAGAAGCAGATATCCGTTCACAAGTACAAAACATGCCGACTATGCATTATCATTATCGAGCGGAAACAAAATTATCTTTAGGAGATGTCCAATGTCTGTTTGTTTGTTTTTCGTTATGTAATCGAACATTGATTTGTTTCAGAGGAATACAGGACCGATAAAACAATTATTAGGACAATAAAATTGTCCACCACTACACGTAATCTACAGGACTATACTTCTTCGGTTATCATAAAAAGCTATTCCCTAAAAATACGACTCTGTAGAAAAACAAGATCTGTCCTTCCTCCGACAACAGTTTCCCTGTTTGTGCCTACTTTTGCATTTAATGTGCTCATAATTGTAAGTAGAAGTGAAATCATCTATGACGCAGTATGAACGTCTTTCCTTCATTTTCTCTTGTCTCTTGCCTGACCTTGCCTCCAGAACCTACTCCAAATTCTGTCACCCTTTTGGTTAGTTTGTATCGGAATGTGACCGATGGTAGCCGCTACCGTAGTGGAGAGATGACGATCGACTCAAATTACTCGCTGATCATCCACACAGTCAATAACGAAAACGCTGGGCGATATTACTGCAGAGTGGCTGATGTCAGGAACAACCTTATTCAAAACTATACGGATGTGTCTGTCACAGGTTTGTTCGTATTGTATAAAATTTGAATAAAGATGCAATGCATCAACAATGCATCAATACATGCAAATAGTGACTATTATCCTTACTTTGTAATCTATGTCTGGGCTGTAAAGATGAAGGTGGCAACCATTAGGGTATTCCTGAAAAGATTTATATACAAAATAATTCGTTTGCAAGGCTATATCTCTCGGTCGATCGCATCTAGCTATCAAGCAGCTTGAATACTATTCTAATTTCCGGAGTAGTGGAAATGACGATTCGAATTCAAAATAATCGTCATTTCTAAAGTTGCAACAATTAGACCTTACCTTCATGAGTTTGATATGATTTGTGTCAGTGGAAGTAATTGACTTTCTTAACTATAGTACAAACATTTTCCGAACGAAAAATATGAAGGATAATGGTGCTGAGAGACTTAACAAGAAATACCGTTGAAAGTTTATTACATATCTCTTATGACGAACATATACTAGTAGGTAATTCTTGTAACGCTGGCATAATATTATTGATGACGTGAGTGTTTACAGTATGCTACTTGCATGTTCTTAGGGCTAGCTGATGGTACCAAAGTGTGTTTGTTTTGGATTTCATTCCAGACCCGGATTTCCTCACGGTCGATGAATGTTCGAGTTCAGACTGTTCCATTAGTTACAACGGAAAAGGTACAACACTGCAATGTCAGGCCGTTAACGTGCAGCAGGAGCTGATCAACTTATACTGGCTTCACAATGGAGTGAATCAAAAGCAAAATCTTGTGACTGTAAGCAACAATAATGGAACACAGAACATCTATGCCACGGTAACGCTAACACCAGATTTAACTGGAACATTTGCCTGCGTGGCTGAAATAAAGTCCACCCACTCCGAAGTGAAGCGGATATCTGTATCCATTCCGACTCCAATCCCTATCTCGGCAGTCGCAGTCGCGTCGACGAAATCGCCGATCAATCAACCGAAAAGAATCAGTATTGGTATTTAATCATTTTTTGTTTTTACTTGATTAGACCTCCACTATGTCGTTCATGTTGTATTATTTTACTTTCCAACGAGAATGATTGTCAGTACCTGGATATAAATGGTAGACCTGTCTACGTTCAGAAGTGTAAACATTTAAAATCGACATTTACTAGTTTAAAACAGGCATGAGTAGTGAACTTTGAACCTTGTTCAGGAACTTGAATATTGACGAGATTTTTCAATTCCTTTATCACAATGCATTCCTTTGGTTATTCAGATAAATCTGTTCTTCTTTTCTTATTATTGATTTCTAATTAGTTACTCATAATTTGAAGAGAAAGTGATCATGTTCCATACAAACTAGTGTATAACGAATATAACAATTATACTCTCTGGAGTGCAAGAAGAAACAGAATCACGCCGCTCTCCTGAGACTAAAGAGGGCGAAGTGACAGACATAAGTAATTTCCAATGATTGCTACAATGTCAAAGATAATCGAAACCATGTTGTAACAACAGTATACGTTAGCAACAATAGTGTACGAAATATCCATAAAACAAAAGTATGTGTATGATGTTGAGGGGGCTAAATCACAAGCATATATTGTATTTATTAGGCCCAAAAATGTAAACAGATTTAAAAGTAGGCTGAAAACTAAAAACGAATGAAAAGAAAACAACTACAATTCATGCTGAAAGTCCGCTTTGAGAAAGACAATAAGCTATCGAGGGAGAGATTATACGAGAGAATGCTTGGAAAAATGAAGATGAAACAAATATCATGGACTGTGGGTCTTGCATAGATTTATACAGATCTCTTTCAAATATGCTGGTTCTAATGCAATTTGCAGGTCGATCTGTGTTTACCCTATGCCAATCAATTTTCCGATAAATCGTAAGTGCGCAGTAGTTTGCAGTTTACAATCAACAATAGCTTCATCTCATTTCATTTATTTCAATCTCATTTTTTTTTCTTTCAGCAAAACATAACAGAAAGCAAATCAAAAATTCAATAACAAGCATTTATACATTACAAAATATGGCAATAAGTGGTAATCATCAAACTGCTAAAGATATGCACACATACTGGAATCACAAACTTTTGTTTCAAGGGTAACAAAAAAAAAAGAACTGAGAAGTCCTCTAAAAAGCATTGGCTGTAGATTGTGGGCCACTCTAAAATATCTTCAAAAATACTTATTGTAATTACAAATACATAATGCACGATGAAAAAGATAAGACAAAATGAAACAAACAACAGAGACACAACAACATGACATAACTACACTGAGGGGGATACGATTAATAGGAATAAAGCAAAAACAAAATTATAGAAATAAGGGAAAGAAAGAAAGATAAAGAGAGAGAGAGAGAGAGAGAGTGAGAGTGAGAGAATGCCTACATACTGAACAAGAGAAATGGAAGAGGGATTGAGGAAGTATTTCGGACAGCTAGTGACTGCACGCAATTGTTGAAAAATTATGGATATAAAATGCCGCATTTCATTACTTTATAATGCCGTTTTTTTATTGCGTAAAGATGAACTCAATAACTGATGATGAACCTTATGTTTGCTGTAACCTATGTAGGTTATGAAAATAAATATCTCAGCCAGAATTTAACAAAAAGGTTTCAGATTACGCTTAAAATAATATGGCTATTTTTTGTTTTGTTTTGTTTTGTTTTGTTTTGTTTTTTTACATTTTAGAACTCAATGAATTCCAAAATGTAGGACCGGTGTATATAAATGTATTCTGAGCTAATAAGGTTCTCAAAAGGGCTAGATGAAACTCATTAGACCAACTAGTAGGATCATCATGAAAACATTGATATCGTGGAAACATTGCATTAAAATATTAGGGTGGTGATGCCGAAAACTTGAACAGCAGAAAGGACGTTTCTTTTTACTTCATGCATTATTTGATGTAGTGCCATATACATGTAATGGAAGCTAGTGCACGTATGGTAGCAATTTAATGTAACTGACAGTGCAAAAGGCTCCGCCCCTTGTATTACCGTACTATCGTATGAACCTCCCCCCCCCCCAAAAAAAAAAAGCAAAAACAAAAAACAAAACAACAACAACAACAACAACAACAAACAAAACAAACAAAACAAAACAAAAACAAAAACAAGAACAAAAACAAAAAAGGTACCCTTCGCAATAAATTGTAACTTTAATAATAGTGTATCAATCCACATACAGTTTTACGGAATGTAACTATAACTTATAACCTTGCCTTACAGGAAACCCCATATGACTTGCTTCACTGGTCAAAGAGAAATGAGGCTTTTTGTAGAGAATGTCATGAATCCCTTCCCTCCAAGTTTTGTCCATTGTGTTCACACGTTATGCAGTTCCAAAAACAACCAAGTGCTAAACTTGGAGGAATCAGACCCATGACATTACTTACAACGATCCACATTTCTCTCTGACCACTTATTTAAATTGAATGGGATTATCTGAATAATAGCTGAGCTGTTATCCTTTTAAACCCTGAAACATCATTCAGGCAGTTTAATTATGTTGGAAGTTGTCACTGCAATTTTTTTTTGAATTTTTTCTATTGGGACATACTGCATAATATCTTCTTGTCCTACTTTATCAGTGATGTTCTTTTTTGTTTTTCATTTACAGGACTCATTGTTGGTGTTATCTTTGCAGCTATCGTTGCAATCTTTCTTTCGGTTGTCGTTTTCTGCTGGCGCTGCAAAAAACGTAAGTGACAACGCTACCACCTCACTGTTTTCTTTTTCTCTTTTTTTTTTGTAATGTAGTCGGCAATGCATATCAATAAAAACGCCATTTCCATGCTGGCACTTTACGGGATGGAAACGACAAGAAACTATACAAAGAGTGAGACAGATATAATCAGATTTAGAGAAGAAAAAGAGGTTTCACGAATATGAGCTACAGCATGTAAGTGCTCTTGCATGTTATACAAAGAGACATATTCACATGATGATTATAATCGCCGACAGTCTCATGCGATCCAGTTGGTATTACCACGTATATCACGGACTCATTGTATGGATGTAGGCTCTGTTAAAAAAAAAAAGTTTTTGACGTGGAAGGGGCGGATTCAGGAATTCCATGAAGAGGGGGCGCCTTGCGCGCGCCCGGTGCGTTTCCCCTGGATCCCTCATTGCAAGGTATTGCTGAAAACATCTTATTCGTGTTGTCGGTGCGTTTGTAATATATGTGATCTCTCCGTCCGAGAAAAAAAATGTGATTATCAAAAACGTTCATTTTTTATATTCACGTAAAAAAAAAAAGTTTTATTTCAATAACACGTTCTAGCGGCTAAGGGACGAAAGTATTGCGATAGTTCAGCAAAGGGACGAAAGTATTGCGATACTCCATAGTTCAGAAAAAGGTAAAGACTCAGGCTAAAGTGGGGAGAGAAAGTTGGCCCAAATGAATCAATTTTCAATCGCTGCTCATTATGAGGAGCGTTCGAAAACCACGATTTAAAAAAGCACAAGTAAGTCTTGAAAGACTAAATATTGTAAATCAAAGGGTACGCTCAATAATTGGTAATGATTTGACTTCATTGACTGTACTCAAGATTCTTCTGCAGCATGTGTGTACATACAAGATCAGGGAAAATGTTTCCCAGGCATTCCGCATATGGCCCATTCTCAGTAAAAGCGTTCAAATACGGAATTTTGGTGTCGCCGACATTCCATGACAGTTTGCGGTTCCCTGAAACCTATTAGATACTATTTAAATGTTTATAATATATCACGAGGACTTTATTTGTTAAAAATAAACACGATCAAATGAGGTTGTCTGCCTTTTTGTATAAAATTTTGCTGTTAAACTTCGTTAAGACCCCCAAAACGCAGTGTCGCCGGCTATTTCAGAATTATGTTTTATTGCTCCTCTCCGTCCACAAACACACTTTCCAAATATCATTTTCATGGACGATGAGCATATCATATGTGCTAATCACAATACTCAAAAAGTTCCAAAATTTTTATTGACTTCTGTTTTTATAGCCTTTTGAAACCTGTCGCCAAATTCACCGCCAGATACGTTACCAGTTTCTTTACTGTTACAGCATTGCGAAAATAACAAGACTATGCAATGACCCTGTGTATATGAAACCCTGAGGATATACTTCATACACTGCAGGTACTTAGATTTTTTGTGCAACAGCTCTTTATTGAGAATACGGTACAATGTTTGAAATATCGGTTTTCTACACTTTTATTTGGACAGATACGTTACATACTTTTCACGCCACCCACTGCGACAGATGTTGCAATGTCAGACAAATTGTATATCATACATTACTCCTCGGAATGACGCATCGATTCAACATTAAAGTTTAGTACAAGTGAGAAATATTTGGTAGATATCGCTCTCATAATAATATGATCGACCATATACGTTACCACAGATACGTTACCCCAGATACGTGACCGAATTTTGCTCATTGGTCTTGTGCTTTCTGGGGATCAAAATCTGGTCAAAATTCATCCCTACACATTACATGCTTCGTTTTGTTGGACCTCAGGATTATATTCTTACACCAAAAGGACAGAGAGGTGAAAAAGAGCAACACTTCCACATGATTTTTCTTTGTGCGTCAGTGTCTCACAATTTAATGCCAAGTTTTCTAACAGATACGTTACCATATAATCAAAATGCTGAAAAGAAATTGTAAATGTTTTTACAAACAAATCGTTGTGTGTTCATAAACTCCAAAGTTCTATTCTATAAAACCCAGCCACTTTCATATTCTATGCAACAACTTTGAACGTTTATTTTACAAGACGAAGCTAAGATTCAGCATATCAGTTTTTTGCTTTTCAGATTTAGCAGATACGTTACGTATAATTCAGGGCACCCACGGTGACAAATAATGTTATGTAAAACAAAGTGTTCATAAAACAATTCTGCATAGAATGACGCTTCCATAAAAAATTAAAGTTATGTTCAAATGAAGAATGTTCAGTAGAAATTGCTCTGTAACTTCACCGACAGATTCATTTACGGTACGCCAGATACGTTACCAAACTTTGAAAGAGTAAAAAGTAGTTTATGAAACGCTTCCGAGAAAAGTTCCAGTGTTCTGTTGCATATTTATTCTAGTGCTTTTCAACATACGAAGAACTACTCAAGATTCATTGATAAGTTGAACAATTATTTATTCATTTTCATTAAAAGGGATGAGCCAAATACGTTACCATAGGTCAAACAACTGTTTAGCATATCGAGTTCATAGAGACTGTACCTACTTCCTTCTAAGTGCCTGCAAAAATATATTTTTTAAACCTTGTTTGCATTATCCATCAAAACTTAATGAATATTTATAGTCAGATGGATAAATACATTTAGACGTAAGATGAGAATATTCTGTGAATGAAGAACTCAGCTTTCACATTTAGGGCTCTTTTCCACGACATTTCATAGTTTAAATATTACGTACAATGTTTAAAATTGTTAATTTGGGCTTACATCATTCATTTTTACATCAATTCATGAGGTCAATAATTAAACAGGTGATATTTATTAATTCATACACAACTAAAATTATTACTCATATTTTACCAGATACGTTACCAAAGGTGATTCGATGTTTTTCAATAGTTATTTCCCCAGGAAAGCAATTCATATTTGTTTCCTGTGGAAATTCCAGATCTGATCGTTCCCTTTGCATGATTTGTGGGATTCGAAACTTTATTTGTAAGCGAAATTTGCTAAAAATACAAAGTGAATCTTAAGGTTATATTTCCTTTCAGCAAAAAGCATATTTCAACCTACCACACAGAAATAATTTCTACCAATTAGCAAGGGATGACAACATCTTTACCTCTTGAAAAACCCCAATATCTTTAGGGGGGACAGATGTATTTTCCTGAACAGAAATTGGATCAAAACAATAAATTTAATTCAGAGTTAGTAGTCCATTACAACATGTAAATTTGCGGTAACGTATCTGATTGGTGATCAAAAATCATATATGATGCTCTATTTCCATTCATTTTTACTCAATGAATGACCATCATTTAGAATGTTCCACTTTTTGTTTCGTATTTGACCGGTTTTGAAGTTTCCGAAAACACATCTTTGAATGTATTACTTTGTGGTTGATTTTTCGGTTTTACTCACATGGAATTGAACACTTAATCTGAGAATGGCCCATATATCCATTGCATGGTTATAGCCCTTCAGTACCTTGTCTATAATGTCTAATATCGTCATGTGTATAGACCCATTACGGAAACAATGTGGTACGTGATTTTACAGTTTTACGCATTTTCGTTGTTAGGGAAGCAAACGCTGAAGCAGAAAGTCAGCCTGTCAAATTACTCTGGTAAGTGAACATGATGCAATACCATAGCACTTATTACTTGTTTGACATCAGAAATAGGTTTTTGAATTAGCGTCGCAGTTTCTTTGTATACTTTGACTTTGATTGTTAATGTGCTCTTCATGACGAGTAACGGGTACCCTTATGATTTTCCTTACTGTCCGTTTACATGATTACCAAGTGTTTATCACTGATTGTATAGCTAATTTAGTCTCGTACGTAGTCGCTGAGATTTACCCTCTTGTGACAATTTCCTCTCATACATTTCAATGATGTCATTGTCCCTAAATTCTTCCGGTTAGTATCCAGCAAAGGTGATTGCACAGTCAACAGTAATCTTACATTCTACTTGATCGGTATGTCCGGATAAATTTGGTATTAAACAATAACTAAAAATGAAAGGTTATCCACTTTAAATTTGCAATAGACAAGGATGGTAGATATCATGCAGAATGATTGTCGTTTAACCAGACTTCGCAGTGAAAGACAGGTAGTTATTATAAGTACTTGACCCTGAAAGGGTCAAAAGCTGATTTGTATTTCTCGTTCACAGGACCAATTTCCTACGTTGAGCTTTGGGAGATGTGTAACCAGAAAGATAATTACAACAACCTCGCTGGGGCCCTCAAACAGTTTCTCATTGACGAAAAGGAACTGGGAGATGAATATGTTTCGGTAACACCACTTAATGACCCCACCCAGTTCGTCCCCTACCAGAAGGGACTTGGTGATGACTGTCAGTTGGTGATAACACCTGAAGACATCTATAACGGTCTGTGTAGATGGAAAGAGAAGACTGAAGAGAAAATACAGTGGAAGCAGCTCAGTACTTATCAATATGATAATAGTACCTTGCAGGAGCAGATGGAATGTTAGATTAGTATGACCGTGTGGGTGTGTGCTTGTGAATGGGCCTTTAGTGTTTGTGTCTGCATGTGCGCGCGTGTTGTGTGTGGTGTGCGCGTGACTGTGTTAGGCGTATGAGATTAATCAGGCGTGCTTATCGTCTGACCCTTTCATTGTTATTTTCATTTATTCATTATTTTTTATATTGTATTCATGTGCGTAAGCTTCATATTCAGAATACTCTTTGTAAAGCAATGATATATTTTCAACACACTTGCCACGTAATATCCCTAGGGTGAGAGGATGTCACTTTGTTCAAATATGCATTGGTAGGCCTGCAATACACTAGATATGGAGGGGCCCCAAAGCCTAAGAATCAGGAATCCTGACATAATCTTCGTCTGTAAAACTGGGCGTGATAGAGCTAACTGCTCCGAGAAAATATACGTCTGTGACTGTATTTTGGCGTTTGCTTTAATGCCCCCTCACACCTGAGCGAATGTAGGGGGACGAAGGCGGACGAATGGGAAAAACGCACGAAATGCCCGCGAATTTAACGATTTCAAATAAACTTGCATTCAAATCATCCGATTATAAACTAAAGTCAAATATGATTAACGAACGGTAAGCGAAGGATAAATATTACATGCGAAGGATAACGATTTTTCGGTTCACTTCTTCGAGTAAATTGCGGCCGAAGGCGAGCGAAGGGTTGATATGACCCGATAAGACGAACGAACAATGAGCAATGGTTTGATATGGCGTGCGATTGGAAACGAAGACGAAAGAATAGATCAGGCGTTCTCGTATGTGTGTGTGCTCTCCTCGGGAAGTTTAAAAGCGACCAGGTCCGTCCAGATTTCAGTGCGGCCAGAGAAATCTTCCACCCAGCATTTACATTTAAAGGACGACAAAGATAAACAGTAAAATCAGCCGGAAGATTCCAGTATTTTTGGCATCATTAATATTTTTCTCGCAAAAATTGTGCGAGTATACGTGGAAGGTGATAGTCATCACGATAACGAGTTGGGTAGATATGAAGAGAGTTATTTCTTACGAACATATGTGCAAAAATGTCAGGAAGCTCATCAATTGAAAATTTATACATAACAATACCAACATTATAATGAAACAAATCAATCAATTTCAGATTTTTGCTTCTACACAAAGTATCATTTGTGTGAAATAAATATCCAACATTATCAATCATTCTTAAAGCGCTTTTTGAAGAAGAAAAAGGGTATCAAGCAAAAACTGAGATGAAATGCCCAATTGCTATCATTTTAGCAAAAAAAAAAAAAATTAAAACAGTAATAATTGAGGTGAGGTGGTAACAAATCTGACGTAACCCTAAATTGACTCGACCTACCTTCTTTCCCCTATTGTATCATACCTACCACCAACATCGCACCAGATAAATTTGTAGTCACTGTCCACTATAGCCAACAGGATTATACTAAAAAAAAGCCCTTGTAGTTGCAGCATAGCGAGCCGGACAGAGGAGGCTTTCTGATGACCACTCATGCTTGCCATCAATAGCTGCCACACAGTGGGGAAAATTTCACCGCTTGTAGAATCCACCAGGAAGTTGTTTCCACCCATCAGGGGTTGAAGGGGCTGTCATGACTTCGTCTGCATACTCGTCACATATGGCCTGACACACTTCCCTACCAACTACCCAACATACTGCACGATGTCGGAGTACTTGATGCCACACACAAGATGACGGAGAGTAGCTGCCAACTGGAGACCTTCTTCCAGCGGCTCCCTGTACCAGGTGTACTGCCTCCTGATTCTTCCTCTGACCCTCCCCAGGATTTCATCGTAGAGTTCAGGGGGCATGCAGAGAAATTTCTTGAAAGTCGAAGGGTCTTCTCTTCGGAGCTCAACCAACAGCTGGTCGTAGTTTCCAAAAGCCCTTCTTCTGACAGGGTTCAGCCACGTCCTTCTCCAGATACAACGTCGTCTGAAGCCTCGTCTCCATCTGAATCGGCCTCTGATGAACTGGTGTAGGTTTAGCTGCTGATGTACAATATCATTCTGAGCCATTGCCAGTAGATACTGGACTCTGAGGCGGGCTGCATCTCCCATTTTTCTGAAGAAACTTTGAAACTTTCAGGTGGAATGTTTATATATGAGTAGCGTGGTGAGTGGCTGGTCACAGAGAGCAGCTCAGCATTCGCCATTTTTTTTTCGTCTGGTCATTCGCTCGTATTCGTATCACTTCGCAATCCATAGTTTGTCATAGTATCTCCTAGACTTGCCTTTGTGTATGCATTGCCTTTCCAATTTAGTAAAAATCAGTCTTAGTTTCCCTTCGCATAGAAGATGGCAAGCGAAAATACGTTTGTCATAATATCTTCGTTTCTATGCGCAGGACATATTTAGTCATCGTGTTGCTTCGTTTAGGGTTCTTTAGAGATCGGTCCACCTTGGCAAAAGCGCGATGAGGGACTATGCGTGACAATAGCACACGAACGATAAACGAACGATTACCGCAGAGTAAATAAGAGATGCAAATGACCGACGATTTTTCAATTCGTCGGGAAATTTTAAACATGTTCAAAAATCCCGCGCGAATTTGAATAATCGCAACTGTTAGTTCAGAAGGTGTACGAACCCAAACGCGAAGGGTATATATGACTTACTATCAATTACCATTGAAAACGATTTTTCCAAAAATGCCTTTCGCCAGCCATCGCAAGTCATATTTCAGGCAATTCGCTCAGGTGTGAGGGGGCTTTTAGACGGCGAATCCGGGGTGCCATCTTATGGAGCCCATTATTGAAACGTTCCCAGTTCGTTATTTGGACGTTTTGTCAAAAAGTTTTCAGAACGTCTTTTTGTGGAAGGCTTTCGACGTATTTAAAACGTTCTAAATGGACGTTATGAAAACGCCTTCTACACATTTGATAAAACGATAAAAAAAAACATGAGGAATTTTAAAGAACCTGCAGAAAACCTTGCGGACGTTTAGACGTCAGTTGAACCTTTTAAATATGTGACCGTGCACCTCAAAACAAACAAAAAGTCGCCAGACATGGATATTTAGTTAAGACCATATTCTGAAAGAGTAGACTTTAAGCTTTAAAATGATGTATAACTCAAATCAAATGGACTCTCCTAACCTATCTAAATATTGGAAAGAAAGCACAAACTCAGGAAAAGTGTGAACTGAGAAAAGAGGCTCTGAAGTACAGTGTCTATTCAAGCGCTTAATCTTTACCAAACCGTGCTGGCTGTGCGATGAATGGGACAAAAAACAGGAAATAAACCACCAGAGTAACAACAATGAAGGGATTATCAGATTAAACTCATAGTAAGCATGCCTCATTAACACATTCTGTCCATAATTAGTGCCAACTTTCAAACAGTAGCACTATACTTTCAAAAGTTATTAGAGTTGAAAGTGAAGAGTGTGGACAAGGTTTTTCAGAAATGAAAAAGGGATTCTAAAGACACACCTAATCACACTATTCTATCAAAAATGTTCGAGATAAACTGCTAAAAAACACACTTTCCTGCCCGTTTTAAATACCAAATTTTAGCATAATGTAAAAGAAGACCCGCTTTTTCAGAAAATATGAAAAAGTCAAGTTTGGCTAGGATGACCCATTTCACTTATTTTCAGTCCTCACGCAAAACCAATGTGTGTGACTTTATGTTCGTTTTGAGGTGCACGGTCACATATATCAAAAATGTTCTGTGGACGTCCAGAAAACCTTTGAAAACCCGCTAGAACGTTGAAAAAAAAAGGTTTTATGTCTAAAAAAAAAGGTCTAATAACCCGTTCCAGAACGTTTAGAGAACGTTTCATATCCGTCTAGAACCTCCTTTAGAACCCTCTTTAAAACGTCCAATGCTCATTTTTATTTGGCATTTGAGTAAATATGATTGCGAGATTATACAGCCACAATCTGGGATTACTGTACCATAACCCTAATCCTATATAATCCTATCCAAACCTGTTCCTAATGTCCTACCACCTATACCTATACTTTATCCTAATCCCGATTGATGAATCTGTATCACATTCTTTTATATACCAGCAAAATGTTGTACTGCATTTGAAGACATGGTTACTAAAATTAGATCACACACACCTTTATTAGGCCTATTAACATAAGAAAATACCTCTTCATAACAATTTGAAATTGAAGACCTGAAAATAAAAACGACCCAAGTCCAATATTTGGTCAAATTCAGTTTGACGTGGGAAATTGTAGCTTATGTATGGACTCATCTTGTGTATAAATGATAAATCCTGATTACCCCCGGAAGTACCTGAAATGAGTGAGTTAAATCTTATATGAATATAAGAATGATGGACTTGGGTCATTTTTACGTTAATATTGTAGCGCCCTCTCTCATCCTTCTCTCATCTCTATAGCAGAATACCATTTATATGATTCAAAGAACGACCCAAGTCCATTATGATTCAAAGAACGACCCAAGTCCATCACACAAAATGACATATCCACAATTAATTTAAATGCTAATTGTCATAGTAATATATGTTCTAATATTTATATATAATGTTGCCTTCCCATCACAGTTAAATAGAATGTTATTGGACAAATAAAAAAATATGAAGTTTTTTTTTTAAAGTTTACTCGAAAAGCTCTTCCATGGACTTGGGTCGTTCTTATATTCAGATACTCAATTGTGAATAACTGAACAATAAGGTAGGTAAGTTTATTTGTAACACAGAAAGTTTTAACCCAGCAGTAATCTTTAGATTTCAATGTATTTTATCTATGTTTACTAGTTTTCAAATTTTCTTATTTGAATATTCATTAAAAAATAGTCATGATAAAGAAACCAATGACGAACACGTAGAGGACCAAATAATGTTTTTTTTTTTTTTTTAAACGTCCACCAAAGACGAAGTCGAGGTAGCAGACCTAATAAAATCATTTTGTGGACGTTTAAAAAGGACGAAGACTTAGCAGACATAAATAAAAAAGGTTTTGTTACGTCCATTAACGTTTTTAAACGTTTTCCAAAAACCTGTGTTTTACGGTAGATGCTATATGTCTCAACTTTGACGTTGCACGTGCGTTTTAAAAACGTCTTTTTTATATGAAGACGTACTAAACCTAAAAAAAGAAGGTTTTACGAGACGTTCTGAAAACGTGTGTTTGTTAGGCCGATTAACCAAAACTCACGAAAGAGATAGATAGATAGATGGATAAAGAGAGAGAGCGAGAGAGGGAGAGAGACAGAAAAAAAAAAACCTAGAAATTATCCTTTATGAAATGTTTTGCATAAGTAAGATTTAGGAATAGGCTGTAAAATTGCTGCTGTTGTTCGGTTAGTTTCTTTATTGTTTATTTTTTTTTGTGGCAGAACGAGAGGTGAGCCACTATAAAGGGCCGGACAATCTCAGGGACCAGAATTCGCAGTTTGATCTGTTTCTGTTTTTTTTTTTTTTTTTTTTTTTGAAAACCATATTCAAAATATGACGATTCTTTCTTAATTTGTAGGCTATCCAATAGTCTACAGATTCGACACGTTTTCTTGCCGGTGTGAAGGAATACACAGAGGGACGGTTTAGCCTGAGTCCCCAAGCACTTCCCCTCCCTCCATTCTCCATTCTTTTCGGAAAGTTACGTAATCTGAAAGGTGGATCAAAAAGTCGAAAGATCATCCTCTCTAGCAGACGTTTGTACTTTGATCAAATGCTTTATTCGTCATTTTTCTTACTTTATTTTCAAATAAACTTTCTCCTAAATCTTTCCCTTTTAGACTATCGCCAGAAGCACTGCGAGCTCTCTCCTCACGACATTAGTCATGTTTTGTGGTGTGTCGGCAAACAGCCTCAACAAGTGGAGGCGCTGCTGAAGCATCTTCGACCAGACATAAAAACTCCAGTGGATCAGCTCAAAGCAGGGGATATTACAAGGGCGTTGGTGGAGACGTGTTCTATGAAGCTGAATGAGTGGGCAGATGGTTACCAGCAGGGTAATGTGGGGACGGAGACGACGAGTAATGCGCGTGTAGAAGAAGGCATACATTTACAAAAGATGGCAGAGGAAGGGTGCAAACCTTTGAATGTCCAGGTGGCTTTTTGCTTGGTTGTAGAAAAAGCTGGTTGTGAGGCAGTTGCCAAGACATTTTTCCAGAGTAAGTGTACATTTTCTCAAATTGCAAACAGTGGCAATTACCTCTTCACAGGAACATTGGAGACTAAACAGTGCGATGAACCTGCTTAAAATAACAACGAGATTTACAAAATATTTTAGAGGCTTTCTCACAGGGAAACCATTTTAGACGATAGTTCGGAACTATTTTCATGAACCTCTGTTTTGGTTCGATAAGAAGAACACATATTAGCAAGAAGAAGGCAGAAACGTCAGTACCATGGTATGAATACAGTTCCTCTATCCTTGGAGCTAATCATAATCAAAACATTGGCAGCGACATTGTTCACAATTACAACGAGGTGTATAAAATGCTGTGGAGGCTTTCTCATCCCTATTTATGATCCGTGCAGTTATTTCAGGAACCTTATATAGCTTTGGTTCGATAAGAGGAAATGACAGAAATACTGTAGATCAGAAAGACAATTATCAAAGTGCATTAGAAATGGTAAGCGAAATAAATCAGGAAGAAGAATAGTGGAGTACGATATTTTCACTGAAAGCGATAGACATCTATTTTTCTGTTTTTGCTGACATACTGTCATAACGATGAAACAATACATCTTTTAGATGACCATGCTTATTTAGAAGACCATGAAAATAATGTCGATTAGTCTGCCTCGAGATTTGTGCCACGTTTACGCATACCTTACGAGTTTACAGAATGCGAACTCATTATCTGATATTTTTTTTTACGTACAGATATTTTGATTAATGTCTACAGGAGAAATGGAAATCTGAATGGACGAAAAAACAAATCTCAAGGTTGCTTCCTGAGATTGCTAATTAGCAATCCAAAATTTAATGGAAAATTGATGTATTTCATATTTTCTCATAATTCAGTTTCAGAAAAGAACAAAACGCCACTCGGTCGGGATGACATTGAGGCGGTTGCCCTGGCTATAACTAAAAGGCACTGCAAGTTGTTAGGTGAAAATGTAGGCATTAAGCCAAAAGACATTGACGACAGGAACAAGGAGAACTTAGAGTGGTTGTTTAGAACAGACAAGCTGCTGGAAGACTGGGTGTCGAGCCAAGAATGCAGCAATTACGAGATTAGATGTAGACTTCGTGTAACTGCTGAAAGATGTGACCGCGAAGACGTTGCAGGTATGATGTCACTATCTAAAGCATATCGTATATATATATATAATATATATAAATATATATATATATATATATATATATATATATATATATATATATATATATAAATGAGTAACAAAGTACAAATCACTGAATTGAGCAGTGTTTTATAGTAGTAGCCATTAACAGAAGAGCTCATGGACATACATATTCGATCAGGCTTCAAACCTACGCCCTCCTGATCACCGGAAACGCATCTTATCCACCTTTCCAGACCAACAATGACCAACGAGCTTCCGCAAGAAAACCAGTGCTAGTTCTAATCCTGAGAGTATGCAGTGGGTAGCGCGTAATTATTCAAATTAATAAAATTATCTTCTTGAGCTGCTTTAATTGCAAATCATTAACAAATGGCCATACATCGACGTAGATGAGATATTAATTCAGTGTTTATCCACATCGACGTTGTCTGTTGCAGTTTCTCTGAAAACAACTCGACGAGAACATTTCATCAATTCGAATATTATACATATATGCGATTATGTGTGTGTTTGCGTATACAATGCAAAGGCCTACCAACAATTCATTTTTATCATGATTTGTATAACAGTGCGACTAGGATCAATGGCTCTCACTAGGCTCTACAAACAGCTGTGGAGCTCACATGTCGCATTAATGTCAGCCGACGTCAAATGACCCATATTTTGTGCTTGCAAATTGCAAAATAATAATAATAATAATAATAATGATACATTAACAAAAACTGCAGAAGTAAATGATTTAATTTTTCCATTCTTATTTCGGTTTCTAATAGACGTTTGCATCAGAAGAGAGCAGTTCGATGTTTACTACAAGAAGGAGCCTAATGAATCTAACGACATTGAGCAAGGGAGACCGTCAGGACGGTTAATAAAAAAAGGTGAGCAATCCTCCTCTTACACTTGTCCGTCTATTCAGTTTTGCGCTATCCTTTGTGGTGAGTTCTCCTATTAGAAGACCGGAACATCGAGAGCGACGTACTTGCAATATATACGATGGCTCATGGTGATTGCTCAAGATGATATAATCTTTAGATTTAAAGTAAATCTTCAAAATGGCACATCGCATCCCCCAATAAATATTCCTCGGCCCCCTGTGTCGTTCGGTAGATCAGGCATACACGAGAGCAAACAAGGGTGGCTGAGTTAGGTTTGTTGGCATTTTCAGGTGATATCAAGGATTCTACAGCTGACGGGAAAAATGCCACAAATGAACCAGTGGAAGAGCCGCAACCAAAACAGAATATGTTTTGTAGAAGCTCGTTATCTTTCCTGAGTTGGTTTTGGATTATCGAAAGAGGTTTTCTGTGATTTCAAAAACTTCCAGTCTTGTCTTTCATATTTTGTAGAAATTGACCTATAATACAGATATCGACAATTGTCGTAATGATGGCAAATAAAGCAGGGAAAGCAATAGGGATATGAGAAAGATAATAAAATGTATTGTATCATTATACGGTTTTTATTCTCCCCCCTCTCTCTCTCTCTCTCCCTATTCCTCCCCCTCTCTCTTTCACTGGGTCTCTTAGGTGAAGCCAGGGTATTCTTCACCAAAAAAGACGAAAATGCTGCAAATGAAAAAGAGGATAGGACGTCTGAAAAAAGTGAGTTTGCTTTGGCATGTAATAACAAGTTAATACAGTAGTGCTATACCGATTATTTCACTTCAAGATTGATATCCGAAGTTGTTTATGTCATCGGCAAATACGTTTTCAGTATCAAATAGGCATGATGATTATGATAATAGGAATACTCGTAATCGAGTATTTCTTTTGTTAGATATATTTCGGGGCATGCATGATTCATTTTCGTAACCAAATATTTATATGCCAATTTGCTTTGTGTTTTTTGTTGAAGAAGAGACTGTTGCCGTTGATCTTAACACGAATGTAGATGGAAAGAAGAAGAATAATTATACATATATATATAATAATAATATTCACATATATATATGTATATATATATGTATATATATATATATTGTTTTTGGTTTCTAATAAGAGGTTGTCGTGTTATGCAGGTTGTCATTATATAGATTATCCAGTTTGTTTTGCTGTTGTTTTTGTTGTTTTTTAAACTTATTATGGGAGTTCTTAGATTAATAAACCTTTTATGCAAGGATAAGGAGAGCATTTTAAACTCTCAATACACCAGACACAGTAATAGCTCCTTGAAGATGACTGATTACAAAGAGATACGAATATATTTGAAATACACGAATTTCTTTTTAACGCAGTTAAGTTAACCCATGTTTTGTTTTGTATTTTTTGTCAGTTAAGCTTTATCTTCATTTACATGATTTGCCTCAGTTAAAAAGACACAAATTATTGAATAAAAAGGAAATTACAGAATGTGTCTTTTATTTTCGTTCCTTTCACTTTTCGCTTATGCTTTTACATCCATAGCCCCACTGATAGCCACAACAGAAGATCAAGAGACTGAGAAAACTGAGGAATCATCTGGCTCAAGGAAATATGATGCAGGGCGAAACGAGAGCACAGACAAGTTGAAAGGAGAAAACTGTACATAATATTCCAGGGGAGGGGGGGGGACGTGTACGTGTGTATATTTACCATTCACAGTTTTGTTGGATATAGTTCATCCCCAGAAAAAGATACTAAACAAATGAAAGTCAAGTCTTTTGTTGTAAACAGTCGATTGGGATGCCTCCTTGATCATGTAATTGTGTAGAAAAGATTATTTAATTGTTTGCCTGGCCATTCATCAATTTAGATTCATTAGCCGATGACATTACCCTCGATGCACGACGAAAATACTGTCAGAAAAAAAAAAACACACACTTTTTCGATTTCATATTTTTAATGATGAAAATCAATGTTTGCATTGTATACCACATTAAAGAAAATCTAACTGGCTATGAAGCTAGCAGGTCAATGCAAAGAAAAATTTACGCATAAATAAACACATTTGTTTTGTCCTCCAAAGCAGAAAAGTAAAAATTGCAAAAATTGACATATTTTCCTTCTCTTTCAAATGCACTTTAAGATAACATTGATAACAAAAGACCAATTAAATACAACGACAGACATCAATGGAATAGCAACAATTAGTTTTCGTTCTCTTTATCTCCTTCTACACTCAATCAAAATCAAAATGGGATACTTACAAGGGGAAACTAAAAATTTTCTTCAAATTCATGAAATTCTTCCGTCGAGATGCTTTCATTGTAACTGATTAACAAATTGCCCTGCTTCCCCCTCGAGTCTGTGCGCATACGATTTGTTATCATCACTACTATTAAAACACTGATCAATTCAGTGCTCATTTACGTCGAGGCAACCAATTTGTCAATCAGTTGCAGAAAGAATTTTCTGTCAACACAAACTTCAAATGACTTATGTAGTGAGAGCACAAAGATGATAAAATCAACATATGATTTGTATTTCTTTTATTTAATTTAGTATTTTGGGAATTTGAGAAAAATGTAAGAACTGAATGTAATCTACAGTGCTCCTAATGGAAGGAATCAATTCAATATAATCATTGCTTCTTCTTACTTTCATTTCATTTGAATTTTGGTCGACAGAAAGGTTTTTATTTTCCTCCACTATTTTCACCTTAATTTGATCTTTTGGGTGTCAAAAATATTCTAAAGATTGTAGGTATATTTTTGCAAATTATTTCATTGTTTTTATTGTCGAAAATTTGTGTTTTGTTCTTATTGTTACATGGAAGAGTATTTACGCATGGATGACAGCTTGTTCATCGTTGTAATTTTATTTCTAGGCCTTGGGTGTGAAAAAATAAGGTTTTCACTCATGCGTAAGAATGTGTACAATAACGGACAGAAAGAGATTTACAAATACACTCAGCAAACAAAGAAAAGGAGAAAGTGAACTCATTTTCATGTATTATTATATTTCTTATAGAATTTGTGGCTAAATGTTAATGCGTTATTAACCATAGATAAATATGACAGGTAATTTGATGGGCTATCAACTTGTAAGTCAATGAAGAAGGAAGCCTTACGCATGAGTGAAACCTTTCTGTCGACCCAAATTCAAATGAAATGAGACGAAGAAGCAACATTGAATTGATTCCTTCCATCAGGAGCACTGTAGATTATAATCATTCAGTTCTTGAATTTGTCTTATACATTCCCAAACTACTAAATTGAATAAAAGAAATACAGATTATCTGTTGATTTAATCATCTTTGTGCCTTTACCTCATAAGTCATTTGAAGTTTGTGTTGACAGATAATTCTTATTGCAACTGAATGACAAATTGGCTGCATCGACGTAAATAAGCACTGAATTGATCAGTGTTTTAGTAGTAGTCATGATAACAAATCATGGGCGTACATACTCGAGCGGGTGTGCAGGTTAATTTGTCAATCAGTTGCAATGAAAGCATCTCGACGGAAGAATTTCATGAATTTGAAGAAAATATCTGGTCATTTTGGTGCGTTCGCGCGCGTTCTTAGAAGGCACAATTGTCTTTGCTGAGATATTTCGCAGAGAACATTTTGCACTTCACGATGCGAGAGCACGATAGTTGTATTTAAATTCGATTATCAGAAAATGATAGTGTATACAAAAGTAGAATCATGTGTGGCACAATTCGAAGGACACCATACTAAATATAGAAATGTATAGATCTAGAAGCAGATTATCCGGTAATCAATTTGTTCCTTACTATGCGATCTTAAATTATGAAAATGATATCGGTAAAAATGTCGTGCAGTCTCACCTTCTCCTACTGAAGCTCCCCAGTCTGGTGAATTATGTCATAAAACCATATTCATCAACTGAATGACAACGACTATAGCGAAGAAAAACAAGTCACCCCTATGCGTATGAGATGAATGATGCGATAAGGAATATGGTTTATTCCCCTTTCTTTTCACATGTAGTTAGCAGTATAACCATTGACGAAATCCAACTCATCAGAAAGTATGCCGACCCGGAGGCGCTGCAAAGTATCGCACAAGAGTTCAAACTGGATATTCCACAGCGTATCAATGATATGGACATGGTTCGCGCTCTTGAAAAGGTGAAGGATGAAAAAATGAAGGAAGGCAAAAGGTGGAAGATCAGAGAAGTTCTGCGAAAGATGAATCCTACATACGGTGAAATTATCTTTTTATCTTGCATTCTATGATTTTTGTATTTTTGTCATATAGCTTCCTCAATTATTCGTCTAATGTCACAAAGTTCTATAGTAATATGAATAAAAGCAAATATGAAATATCAATATGAAGCATCAAGGTCTACCCATGTTTTAAAAGAGTGTATGGCGGTTAAGTGATAGTGCATTTACTTATTAAAGTCAAATCGTATCTGCAATATTTTGCAGTTATATAAGCGTCATTCAGTTGCTTTAAGGCAAGGAACTTGATTCATATGATATGTACTCATATATATATGATATATGAAGAGTTTGTTCGCAAAAAACCGATAAGTCCATTTTTGAAGATTTTTAAGTACGGTCTCTGTCATAAAGTACAAATTAATACCTTTTAAATGATTCAATTCAATTCAATTCAATTTTATTCAATTTTATTTCCATTTCCGTTGAATAAACAGAAAAATGTATATACAATACATTTACAGAACATATTTGTAACAATTTCAAAGAAAACGTACAAGTGGTCACGAGTAACAACAGAATTTCCTTTCTAAGGTATATACATATACCTAATACAAAGATTAGATTGAAAATGGAGGGTCCCAGTAAAAAGCAAAGCTTGTATAGGGTATGGGACCCTCGAAAAATACGTACAAAAAAAAACAAAACAATGTCAACTGACATGAAATTAACTTAGAAAGAAAAAAAAAAGAAAGAAAAAGAGTAAAAAGGGGGAAATGAGACTATGGTACAACACACGCCATCGTGGACACAAGCATACTGTACTTCATGATGGAAATGCAATAATAAAACAATAAAACGCTCCCTGGTTTGCTATTGCGATTGATTGGGTTTGATTTGGATTGTTTGGGATTGATTGATTGCGATTGATAATAATATATTGGTCACTACATGCAAAGGTACATTTTTTGAAGTTATGGTCAAAAGAAGCAACAATTATTCTTATTGTTCTTATCATTCTCTTCATTTTTCTTGACCTTTAAGCGCAAATATCTCCATTCGGCAAATATGGACTTATCGGGTTTTGAGAACAAACTGTTCATATATATATATATATATATATATATATATATATATATAATATAATATAATATATCTGTTTTATGGTCTCTATTTCTGTTTTTACCAATCTATGATTGTAAGCTTGTAATGTCATATTATGTTAAATTGTTTTATCATCATTATAGTGATGGTTCAGTTTTGGTTGAGATTTTGTTTGAGGTTTCTTCCATTTTCTGATGGTGAGTTTTTTTTTTCTTTTTTTTTATGAGAAATCCCTCAAGAGATATGAAAGAGCATATAATTCTGAATTCAAAGTTGATTTGAAGAAAATTAGTTTTCAAATTGTTGAAATATCTAAAACAAAGCTATCCCAATAAAAGGTGGGACCCATAACACGTTTTATCAGGATCGCTGTGTTTCACTTTGTTTTGAGATATCCCAGCCATTATAGCACCGAATTTCATGAGCTACATTTTGAATTCCTCTCCGAATTGTAGGCTTCTTAACATTTCACAAAGTAATTTCCATGGATACTGACATAAAACAAACACACCTTCCGTGATAGATAGCGTGTCTTTATATTTTTTTGTGTGAATACATTTACTTAAAAATGACCTCTAGAAGGGGGATATAAGAGGAAGGAGACAAATTTTAGCCATTAAAAATATATATTTTGGTAACAAGACGCTTATAAGTTCCGCAAATAAAACTGCACCGCTTTTCTCTCAAAGGAATCTCTTCTCCAAGTTAATGAATTGCGAACAAAGACACCTCATCATATTGCTCACTTGGGAATCCACATCAGAACTTGTGTGTGCGTATGTGTGAGTGTGTGTGTGTGTGTGTGTGTGTGTGTTTGATATTCACTGCTGTAGATTTTGTTCTTCCAATTTTTCATTTCGTATTGATAGCCACTATTTTGTAAATCTTCTATAAAGGGACACACATAGTTGCGTAACTTTTTCACGCAAGTGGTCAATGTAACAGGCTGAAAGGCGTGATGCCTGTGGATTTCCATGATACTGTGCAAACGATGTAATGTCCTTTTTCGACCATCACACACATACCGATTTGAGAATGAATTGTTTGTCATGTTCGGCTGTTCACAGAGGAGCTTCTTGCGGAGAAAAGATACAACGCAGTCTTCAAAGCTGAGATTCCCCGACTGGCCATGCGCCTACTCATGAGAGACGTCTACCCATTCGCCCGAGCTCTGGGATACAGCACTCACCGGTTAAGCCAATTCCAAGTCAATCAATCTTTAGAAGGAAGTAACAAAGGAACAGCTGAAGTTATAAGACAACAGTGTGGAGAGGATAAAACAAATGTGAATCACACTAGGACAGCGATTCCCATACTACTGAGAAAGTGCGATTACAAACAAATAGCCCGAACATTTTACTTTGGTAAGTGTCTCAATGTATACGGTGAAAGAAGGGGTTCCGACTGTCTACAGAATCAGCGTAGCTCCTCCTTGTATGTGTGTGTGTGTAGTATTCAATGAGAGAATAAAAAGCATAAAAAGGACATAGACGTAGCTAGATCAACCTGGTTTCCTTCCAAGCTTTCAGACTTTTTTCTTCGTTTATCATCTTCTTTACACCCTCATTAGGGTTGTACAGACGCAATCAAGCTTACTATAATAATAGTAAACCTTAACACTATATTATAGTGTACATTATATACAAATAATGGAGGGACATATTTTTTAGTGATATGGTGTTTGATAATCTATCATTTATTTTATTTCATTTTTTTACAATCAGGTTTGACGCCTATTACCGTAAGATTTCATGTACTATGATGGAGATATTAAATTTATTCTTCGAACATGTTCAGTTTCTTGACGTTTCCAGTGGGACATACAACCTGGAAAGCTTCTATCCAATATCAAATTTAACACTCTGAAACATGGCATATTCGTAAGGAAACATTATGACCGAATTACCCCTTATTATCTGTGACATTTTAGATTTCGACGTGAGTACCAGCGATCTGATGGTCGTGGCAACACGAATCGAACCAGCCGTGCTAGCCCGAATGCTTTGCATTGAGGATCATACTGAGGCCCAAACTCGTACAGGAGACAAGATCCAAGAGAACATGAAGATGCTGACAAAGTGGAGGAAGATGATGTGTCCACCAGACTGCAACCATCGTACCACCTTGGCTGATATCATGTATGACGCTGGACATAAGCCTGTTGCCATGGGAATCCTAACGGGTAATATAGACCTACCTAGGATATCGATATATATATATTAAATCTGATACATTGCGATGAATTATAATGAATCCCACGTGTAGAGCCTACATTTACCTACATCAGTCAGTGTAGAAAGACATAGCTGCATCACAGATGGAATATCAATGGATTAAAAATGTGGGCCGGTGACATTCATGTAGAATGTTGATATACCGACATCCTGACTTGGGAGAATGGATCTCCTAATTGTAATTCTCACATATGCCCCCAGAGCAACCCCCCCCCCCCCAAAAAAAAAAAGAAAAAAAAAAGAAAAAAAGAAAAAAAGAAAAAAGAAAAAAAGAACAAGAAACAAACAAAAAAATGTATTCTTCTTTTGTACGTTTCCCTGAAAGCAAACCCTGAAAATAGGCTACTCTCCGTGCTAAATTGTTTTCCGTAATTAAACTGAACTAAATCGTCAAAAGCTTCAGTTTTATCAAAAATTATTAATAAAAAAGTTATTTTTTTCATTATTCATAAAACATTGTCATTAAGGGCAACCATGTACGCTAGTTAAGGTGCTTTTGTCATAGCCTCACGTGTTTTCCACTGACTGACACAAATAATTATTTTTGTTACATGATCACCTTTCTTGATATGGTTTTTGAAAGGAAATCAAAGAAAATACGAAATGCTGGTGTTGTGTTAAAAAAACATAGAGTGGCTGGGTGACAAAAGTGAAGGGCTTCCGGTAGTTGCACTCAGGTACTACTATTATGGTTTTCAGTGTACATTTCTCTGAACATAACAGTGGGTATTTGAAAGGCAATGATATCATCACTTCATTGTATTTTCAGAGTGCAACAAATACTATATCATTCCATCAATATTTATCTTAACGAAACCTCTACAAATATGTCTGTTGAATATCAGTCTACTAAGTCCAACGGGGGGTTGGATACCCTCTTATTACAAGGCAGGGAATGCAAAACGAAACAAATTACTGACATATTTCTGTTTGCTATGCATTAAACTAGCATTGGTTTGAAATGATTCAGAACTTAAGTAAATACAATCTCGGTGGAAATAGTTGCATCTCATATTTGAAGCATGGAATTTCAATTGTATTCTGGCAAGATCTTTTTTTCCTTTACTGTAAGTCCGATAAGTTGCAGTCTAGTCAATTGAGCGCTTTGATATTAAGATATCTCATATAGAAGGGAAGAGACAATACAACAATAACCGGAAATTCAGATGTTTCTGTTAAAGGACAAGTTCACCTTCATAAACATAAGGATTGAGAGAATGTAGCAATATTAGTAGAACACATCATTGAAAGTTTGAGGAAAATCAGACAATCCGTTCAAAAGTTATGAATTTTTGAAGTTTTTGTGCAGTAACCGCTGGATGAGAAGACTACTCCAGTGTATGAATAACTTAGATGTCACGTGCGTACAACAATATAAGGAAAATATAAAGAGAATTTCACAAAATGCCATCTTTTGAAAAAAAGTATACATTCCCCTGACTCGTTTCCGACAAATGTTATGGGTAATATTATTCCCCCTGCTTTTAGAAAGAGGCTTAAGTCAAGAGCTCTTTTATTGTGCGAAAAAAGTGAAAATATGTTGAATATTCTTTTACATTTTCTTTATACTGTTGTACGCATATGACTCACAAGCTGTAGTAGTCTCCTCATCCAGCGGTTCCAACACAAAAATTTTAAAAATTCATAACTTTTGCATCGATTGTCCAATTTTCCTCAAACTTTCACTGATGTGTTCTACTAATATTGTTGCATTCTCTCAATCCTTATGTTTATGAAGGTGAACTTGTCCTTTAGTAAGCTAGTCTCGTAGCAAGAGTTATATTACGTAAATAGTAACACGATACTGATTTGTTTTTCATATGACTGTACGACATAATGAATCCTTTGACATGTTCACTTATCCTTTGACAAACGAAATTTGTTGTCAATGTCTGTTACTAGGCCAATACAGAGACTGCGTCCCGAGTAGAGAGGTTCTCACTGAACTGGCGCGTCACATTCCCACGAGTGAAGCCATCAGGCTGTGCAAAGTTTTGGATATTGACACAGAGCAGTCCGACCGACAATCTGACAATGACGTCCTTGAACTGCTGGTGAAATGGGTTGAGCAGGGCAAGGAAAACTCTCGAAATTTATTAAACAAGCTTGCACCTGAGTCCGAACAAGGTAAAAGGTTTTTGATTGGAAAGGCCACTTGTCAAAACGTGCAGGTGTTGGTTGACGGCAACTGTTATTGTGTGTATGACCCTTGGCTTGAAACTTTGCAGGGACATGCATCCTTTTACATGACGTTCAATCCACTGCAGTGCGACATCAGAGTATACAGCCATCTCACTTATCTGGATTTCTGTGTAATCCGGACTCTGGCTAGCGCACAATTGTCTTCATGTTGTTCATGCTTTGAAGTGTCCAATTTCAATCACAACAAACAATACAAGTAAAAAAATATATATATCTGCGAACTTGTGATGATATTAGAAATTTAGTAATCGACTGTGAGAGACGATGACACAAACGTTTTTGATGCTGCAATAGGGTCAACTATAGTTACTAATGTAGTGCTGTGATTGAATAGGGACCTCAGCGGCAGTATTTTTTGGTAGGTTTTGAAAAGTCACGATCTAAATCTTATTCTCGGTCAATGTAAAAAAAGAAAGAAAAAAAAACACACGAGAAGTGAACTTTTACTCCCGTATTATTCTTGTGTGTGTGTGTGTGTGTGTGTGTCTGTGTGTGTCTGTGTGTGTATGTTATTTAAAGCATGACGAAAACCATGCAATAATTACAATATTTGAGTATTAAACTCTCATTCAGCCGATCTCGACATTGCTAGCTGAATGATCTCAAAGTGTGTTAACGTTTTTAAACATTTCTATGAACGAGTTCGTTACTGGGTTGAGGAGTGGCAATAGAAGGCACTGTTGTTTAGTGAGGTCACATCATTTTCTCATTGTCATAAAGTGGTAGTAGGTAAAATTAACGACATAATTACACTTATTTCGTCTTTTTCGTTTAATAAGTCCTTGGTTAACAAGGCCTGGCACTTTAGAGCGAATGCTTAACGAATGCCCGATGAATTCCAGCATTTGAAGACACGTTTGCACCCCTTTAGAAAAGTTCGTAAAATGTGTGACGTTCTTGTATGCATTGCCTATTCGGAGGAATTCGTAGCGATATTCTCCAAATGTTGGACATGTTAAAAAAAAATCGGGCGCAGCGTATCCTTGAGAATCCATTTGAATAAGAACAAATGAGAGAACGTGAAACATGTTAAGAGCTCATGTAGTATCAACACAAATGATATGCGTCTTGAAATTGTTGGTCATTCGTTGGTCATTCGCTCTAGTGGGACGGGGCCTTTAACGAAATCCTCCACACTGCAATTAGGTCTTACCACGCAGCTTGGTGGGCTTGTAATGTATTTCAGTTGAGTTTCAGTTGCGTTTCATCCATCAAATTGAAACAAACTAATGGCTTCCCGTCATCGGCATGTTTGCATCCATCCATGCAAAGCCAAATGACTTCGTATAAGAACAAAACGCGCTAAAAGGAGTAAACACCAATACACATTATGTGACACTCCCCGTCGTATGAAATGCACCAGTTTAATGAGGTCAATTTTGTACTACAAAAGTATTAAGGGAAGGTTTGACGATTATGGACTTTATTTTTCTTTTCTGGATTTATTGTCTGAGTCATAGCGGTGATTAGAGTATTGGTCACGCATAAGGAAACGGGCACAATGAATGACAAGGTTCAATTCAATAGTAATACACGTGTATTTGCCCTGATTTCTTTTTAATACTAGAATTTCGCAAAAGAATGCACAAGAAATTGAGCGATAAAGTGTACGATGCCGGATTCATCAACTTGGCGAACGAAATCATGACAGGTAAGCCCATCTATTCACTGTGTTTCGTAGCTGGTCAACGTAAGTATAACTAGACGTGAAAAAGTTGGTTGCATTTATCCTTTTATTTATTACTTTTCCTTTAGCTGGGTATATCCCTTTAAAGCTCACTCGGAACTGCTCTGACAAGGGGTCCTACAATACGCACAAAATACATTTTGAAAAGAAACCTCAAGTTTTTGCATTGCATTTATATGGATCAAAGCAGTGCTTGTCAAAAAAAAAAGGGTGAACTAAAAAGAATTTAAATGAACTGAAAGTAACCGTTTTGTGTACATTGATGTATTCTTTTGTAAAACCAGGAATCAAGCATGGCAAGGTTACACAACTAACGAACAGTTCAAGTCCGACGGAGCAACAGGTACGTTTGCAGCTGCGCATTTTGTCTTCTGTTGAACACTCTAGGAAGAATAGATCCCGCTTCAGTCACAGTTCGGATTCAGTCACAATGGGATCCCCTTTAAAGGTGCTCCCAGTATGACACTGATGAAGGTGCAAAGATGAACCTATATTTCTAAGAGTGTTTGCTATTTCAAATTGTACTTGATAATCGCTTCTTAGTATACCGCTAACTTACATCCACCCTATGCACATAGTCACAGAATCAGGCGTGGCAAGATTAACCTTTATGAATAATAATGATAATAATAATAATAATAATAATAATAATAATAATAATAATGCTACTACTACTAATAAATATGATAATAATAATAATAACATGTAGATCGAGAACATGCAGCAATAGTAGAAGAGACGCCAGTGAAAGATTGAAGAGAATCGGACAGTCCGTGAAAAGTTATGAATTTTGAATTTTAGTCCTGCCATTGCTGGAAGAGAAAACTACTACAGCTTGTGATGTCATATGCGTATGATATGAAGACAACACAACTCAGAATATTAAACATATCTTCTTTTTACTTTTCTCCCATAATGAAGCATCGCTCGACATTCCTCGTTTAGAAGTCATGTTGAATGATTTTACCCTTTAACATAAGTACAGGTATGTCATTGACAAGACAAGGGAATATTCACCTTATTTTTAAAAAAAAAATACCGATTATACACGTATATATATATGTTTTTGTTTTTGTTGTAACTCTCTGTATATTCCCCTTATATCTTTCTCCTCAAGTGACATCATTAAACTGCAGTAGTTTTCACATACAACAGCGACTACGAAGAAACTTTAAACGTCATAACTTTCAAATGGATTGTTCGATTTTTCACAAACTTTCACTAATGTGTGCTGCTGATACTCTGCATTCATGCAATCCACATGCGTAAAAAGATGAACTTGTCCTCTAGCGAACTGTCCAATGTTGAGTCCGCCCTTGTAAAAAAGTACCATTAAGTACCATGGTATTACTATGGTATTACCATGGTATTACCATAGTAACCATGGTAAATTCATTTGTACCATAGTACTACCATAGTACTGCCACAGAAGTACCGTACGGAATAGGAAAGTACTATTTGAAAATATAGAAGTACCATAATGTACCATAGTACTACCATGAATGTACCATAGATGTTACGGTATTACAATGAAATTACAATATTTATTATATGGTTGATGTTATACTGAACAGAGTGCCATCCTCACACGTGATACTTTCCTGGTTCTCCATAGTACTTTCATGGTTCTCTGTGATACTTTCATAGTACTCCATGGTACTCTTGGACATTTTCATTGCACTTTGTGGTACTTTCACAGTTCTCTATGGTACTTTCATGGTACCTTATGGTACTTGTTTGACTGGCATATGGTACTGCTACCATAATCTTGCAAAGTTGACTGTACAATTGCCCCAAGAAAGTCAAAAACATTGAAAATGATAATTTCCTCTTTAATAATCTAATCACTTAAGCTTGGCCTTTCATAGCATTGGAATATTGTTATACAAGTGATTCTGTAGTTTGCAAAAACTATGAATTAGGCATTAAACAGCCTAAAGATTTCCACATTTTTCCTCATTTTTTTATTACATTTTACTTGCCTATGGGTAAGTGAATTTCTTCATTTTAATTTGTTCACTTGCCCGATATAAGATTTTACTAGCCCCGGGAAAGTGTGCAAGTGATTGTGTCAGGCCCTGTTTTACTTCAAATAGTTGAAATGCGCGCAACTCGAAGGATTACACTGCTGTAGGTTTTTTCTAACACACACACACACAGTTACAAGTGTACATAGCTTTTCAACATCTACCGTAGATGGATGCTTATTTGTGTGTATACATTGTACAGGCATTGCAGGCTAGACGTACCCTGGATGCCCAGGTCACTTCCTGTCTGCAATGTCATGTGATGTCTGGTTTTTATGCAAATGAGGTAATAATGAATAATTATCTTTATGACAGCCAATTATTTTAAGTTACGTAATATATTCAGTATTCTTTAGCCAATCAAAATAGTTTTGCCTTTGTGGCCATTGAGAGCTGCGCTTGCGCTTGCAGGGTACATGCAGCAGGCCCCAAAATTTAGTCAGTCCTGCTGCAACTTTCATAGAGTGATCACCAGTGCGTCTCTATTCTGCTTTAATAGATCTGGCACGTGCTTGTGACTCGGGCACACGATACTGTCAGTGATGAGTTTTTATTGACTTTGAGATTAGCTACTTCACTGTAGGTCACCTAGGCCTACTCGATCGGTCTACGTAGACCTCAGTTGTGTTCTGCACAGTTGCCTAATTTATATACTGATTCTGGTGGTGGATTCATATTTTGGACTGAGCATTATTTTTGGATAATTCCAACCCCGGAATAGCAGGCACTCCTGTGACGCTAGATTACTGCTAGAATCTACCAAGGTTTTTTTTATCAGTCGTACATCGCCCTAGCCTACGCACTGTGTAGACTTCTGATTGGACATTGACAGTAGTATGCAGTATCACATCAGGCTAGGCTATCTCCGTGGCGTATAGGGAGCTAACCTCGCATTGGTCCCTACACTGACGTCTGAACCTGCCATCATTGCAGTACTCGTGCACAGCAGGGTCCCTTCTTGGTTTCAAGCTGTTTCTTTCGACGACGCGGGCGCCCAGCACGGCAGTGAACATCAGTGAACAGTGAATACCACCCTCCTAGTTTTATCGTCAGCGGTCAGAGTTTTCTTCCAAGATTTTACGGATGATTTCTAGCGCCTGTGGCTGTGTTACTGTCAGATCTAACTGTCGACGGGACTGCTACCGACATATCGACTACCGCGCTAGTGCTGGACTATCCTAGCAGGTAGCTTTTATTATTAGGTCTTAGATTTATACTTGGTACAACCATGTACTACAATCCATGTTTGTAAACAGCGGCGGCCTCCCGCTATATAAACAGTGCCTGTAGTTAAGCTGTACTACTATACTAGAAAAAGTAACAGTCCCTGCTGGTTAACGTGCGTACTGTAGTGTAGGGCCTACAGTCTGTATCCTGGTATAGGATAGGCTATCTAACGTTAGTCTATACTGTTTTAGTCTCAGTTTTGTCGGCCATTGTGATTAGAACATATGTACGTTAATGTTACAGTTTAAGCGGCGGCCTTCCGCTATATAAACAGTGCCACAGCTGTATATTTGTCAACCAGTTTTAAGGTTAAGCGGCGGCCTTCCGCTATATAAACAGAGCTACAGCTTACTTGTCAACCACAATTTAAGAACTAACTGTAGACACGCTGTGTTTTCTCTGGATTTATTTTTGATGGCTGATGCCTCATAAATAAAAATGGTTTAAGCCAGATATCTTGAACAGTATACCGACCAGTACCAAAGCCTTCGTTTAATTGCGTGGTGTAACATTTAGTGTAAAGCCTAGAAATCTACCTGTGAATCCCGTGATCAAAAGTGTGGGGTGAATGGGCATGTGGAGTCCTTGGATTTTAGTTGTTTTTTTTTTTTTTTACTTTGAGCTGCACTGAGAAAACATTCATGTGAATGGTGTGTGTGTGTGTGAATTTATTGAAGTCAGTGATCAATACTTTTGGTTACGTTTCATCTGACATCACACACTCATTTAATACTTGCTAGGTATCTCATAGTACATCGAAATACAACAGCACCAAACCCACTAAATCATATTACTTCATATACTATCTCCATGACTCCACAAGGTCATGCAGACGTGCAATGGCATAGATTATTGCTTATAATGAGCATTTCTCAAGCTACCACAATTAGCCATGCAAAGCATATATGATAAGATATGAGGTGAGTGGGTTGAACTTAAAGTATTATTTTGTGCTAGTAGTATACTAGTGTAGTTCTGTGGATGATGTGATACTATGTGATACTTGAAGTACTGTGGTACTAGCATGGAAGGACCGTGGTACCACCATGGAAGAACCGTGGTACTACCGTGGATGTACCGTGGTAGTACCGTGAGATGTACCATGGTACTACCGTGGAAGTACCGTGGTACTACCGTGGATGTACCGTGGTACTACCGTGGTAGTACCGTGGAAGTACTGCGGTAGTACCGTGGATGTACCGTGGTACTACCGTGGTACTACCATGGATGTACCGTGGTACTACCGTGGTACTACCGCGGTACTACCGTGGTACTACCGTCGAACTACCGTGGAAGTGCTACCATGAAAGAATGGTACTCATGGCATGGAAGTACCATGGTAATGAATGGTACTACCGTGGTACAACCATGGTAATACTATGGTATTACCATGGTATTTTTACCATGGTAAATCCATGGTAAATGTACTGCCTTCATCTGTCAATTTACCATCCTATGGTAATACTATGGTATTACCATTGTAAAAGTACTATGGTAAAACCATGGTAATACATGGTAATACTATGGTATTACCATGGTATTTTTACCATGGTAAATCCATGGTAAATGTACTGCCTTCATCTGTCAATTTACCATCCTATGGTAATACTATGGTATTACCATTGTAAAAGTACTATGGTAAAACCATGGTAATACATGGTAATACTATGGTATTACCATGGTATTTTTACCATGGTAAATCCATGGTAAATGTACTGCCTTCATCTGTCAATTTACCATCCTATGGTAATACTATGGTATTACCATAGTAAAAGTACTATGGTAAAACCATGGTACTTTTTTATAAGGGCGATGGGGCAGCATGAGATTTTTTCGTGTGTGACAATCTCTTCTTACCATACCGTGCTGCTAGACACACACACACACACAGACACACACACACTCACACATTACACACACAAAAGCATCACACCCAAGAGACACACTGTCACCCATCACTGAGTGACGCTTTGGTCAAGCACACAGAGTGTAAAGAGAGAAAAAAAAACTGTCCTTGTTTTTGTGAGGCCGCCCTTAAAGCCCAAACAAAGTTCTGGTATGCCTGCAAAAGATGTCAAATTTTGCTCGAAAATGTGAACGTATGCCTAGGAAATGTGCGGAATAACGCTGTAATAACAAGATATTCGATGGGTAAGGACGAAAATGGGAAATATTAACCAAAAACATTCAGTCTCGGAACTTACCCGAAAGGGGTCAGGCTAGACTCGGACTCGGGGATAACTCGGCCTCGCTTTGCTTGACGGCGGGATGAGTTGCACTGGTTTTCCCTCTGGATTGTACTGTACTATGCATACGGGAGCGGCCTGTATAAACTACAATGTAGCGTTCTGGCTACTCGCAGTAATGGTCCGAGTTGTTACAACACGCGCATCAAAAACCTCTTTGGCGCGCTTGCAAAATTAGTGTGCGCCTCTCAAGCACCTCTAAAAACAATCAAAGACAATTGATAAACAACAACAAAAACTTCAAAGACCGCGCGTCTCAGCAACTGAGGTGATGTGCGTATACTAGTAGGCTTGAGGACCGCGCGCTGTCCATTTGTTTTGTACAGGATTAGCACGCACTTTCCTGTCTGCTCAGTAAGGCCTCGTTTGGTACCCGTAGTATTATAGAGTACTGATGAACATGGCGATCACGAACTGTGTGTAAATTGTCTGAAATAGGGTCGAGTTTTCCCTGAGACCGAGTTAGTCTGGAGCCTTCTGGAATAAAAGTCGGTCTACCGACTTTTATTATTTTTCTCAAAATACTCCAAAACGACTCATCATTCCGGCAAACCACGTCAGCCAGGTAAGTTTATTTGTAGACTCTTTCGATATATTGCAAGCAAATATGAAATGGTGCCAGACGGGTTCTCAAGCCCTTACTAGAAATTAGTTTTCACTTTAAACTCAAGTTTCAGCTTAAGTTGACGGTCCCCTGCATTTTGTATGTATTAAATCGATTGAATAATGACTTTTCCGGTTGTTTTTGTATGATTCACCTATGCAACATTTCATTATTGGTATATTATGACTGTATTAGTTCTATTCCTCTTGTGTTGAATATAATATCTTATAGTACTGGAAATTGTTATGTTTTATAGACTTTATAAACAAATGCAGAAATAAAACAAATCGATCAAATCAAAATGAGCGAAGAATTATCGTCATGACATTGACAATTCAATTGAAGTAAAGTGGATAAATATTAACTTGAATCTTTGTCTTTCTCGCTGCCTCTCTTTGGCACAATCCAGCATGTAGATGCCTCCATAGCTTCGAAATAACTTGACAGTCACGTCTGGGATATGAACAGTCTTCTGGTCTTCGTGTCTCGCTCCTTCGGTGGAACGTAGAGGGTTAAAAAAATGAAAATGAGAAAAGTCTTGATATGAACTTCATTGACAACACTCATCCCTGACACCTCAACTAGCATCACGTGGAATGGTGGAAATGTGGAAAGTTGCTATGTCTCATACCCACACGCCAATGTGAAGACGTGTTTTGATTGTCACCCCTGAAACAAGACTTTTAGCATCTTGTTACTTGTCGATGTTTCTTAACCTTTTCTATGCACAAATTTCACACACGTACCTATGGACATGAGATTAATCTTGCACGCAAAGGCGTAACTGTTGCCTTGGTTCAAGGAGGTCTTTAGAAGAGGAACCCTTCCGAATGGAGAAGCTGCTTTCGCACCTTCAGATTCAGCTACACACAGCCTTGATATCGTATGTTGATGTGAATCCCCGTACACAAGGTGAAAGGAAGATATGGATATCACTAGTCTTGGACTTAGTATACATCTGGCAAGAACTTTACTGCGGTGAAATTGTATTGCTTTTAAAGGGAATGGCTAGTAACTGATCGGTGGAAATGCTGAAGGATGATTCTTGTGGTATTCATTTAAGAGTATATCTATTGTTGAGTGAAAATTATTTGCTTCAGAATGGTTCCAGGTTAGCATGCCTGTACAGTGACGGGACATTAAACTGCACATTATACTGCGGAATTATACTATTACGATATGCGATTGTAAAGAACGCTGATAATGCATTATTTCTTCTACGAATTTAAGGAAGTGAACTGAGCTTGTACATCTTTGATGTACATCTTTTTACGCTGTGTATGAATATAGTCTTTCTATCACAAATTGTATATATATATACTCTCTAAAAAAAAATCGAGTGAAAATTTTCACTCTAAAAAGAGTGAATACAAAAAAGAGTGAATTTCGAGTGAAATTGGAGTGAATTTTGAGTGAAAATGCTCATTTTCACTCATTTTGGAGTGACGTCAGGGATCACTCGAAGATTTTGGAGTGATCCCTGACGTCACTCCAAAATGAGTGAAAATGAGCATTTTCACTCAAAATTCACTCCAATTTCACTCGAAATTCACTCTTTTTTGTATTCACTCTTTTTAGAGTGAACATTTTCACTCGATTTTTTTTTTTAGAGAATATATATATATATATACTGTATATATAATATACAGTAAACCTCGCATGAGTCGAAGCTCTCGGGACTGACAAAAATGCGTCGACTTACGTGAACTTGGACTCTCGCGAGAGTTGACCAAGGAGTTCTGGCTTGACATGGATAAAGTATGGATTTGCTGTGTGTATACATGTATACATGTGTATGTATTCGACATGCGTGTGGAGCGGTACGGTGAGTGTGCATGCTTACCTGCAGCAGGTCAGGGACGGGGTTCTGCGACATGCCGATTTTTTTTTTTTTTTTTTTTTTTTGTTCTCCTCTAATGTAATGAGAATGCCAGAGAAATCTTCTTCGGCTCAAGTGATGTAAAATACGTGTATTTCGTACAAAAGGGACTGAATGTTTTACTTCGACACAGCCGAAATTCGACTCTCGTACTTCGGCTTATCCAAATATTTCTTAGAGAAAATACATAGGGAAAAATCGGGACTTTTTATTTTGCTTCGAGTTAAGTGATTTTCGACTCACTCGACGTCGACTTATCCGAGGTTTACTGTATATATCAACATGCGCACTGCAAGTGCACGAGCGCACTTTGCCTTTTCTTAGATACCACACGAGTGTTGCCGTATAAACATTCATAATTTATGGTTACCACGTATGTTTTGTTCACTTTCAGAATTGTCATTGTCGACCCTGAGGAAGACGAATGTATTCGTAGAAAATTTGGTCTGAATGAATAGCACTGTTGGAGTGAAATGCATTACCACTCTACTTCGGTAACTGTTCTTATATATATATATAAGGACCAGGAGCAGACGTATACTCTTGTGTGTATGTTCTGCTTCAGAAACGGATTTTTAATCTAACATCACATCGCATCCTGGTCGCTGATGAAGAATGCGATGACTAACCTGTTTGGTGTCTTGTTCTAAAACGTGCGCTTTCCTCGCCAGGATAAAGCGTTTTAATGCCATTTTAGGTTTTAATCTCATATATATATATACGAGGGGCGACTGAAAAGTTTCGAGCCTTCAAGAGATAGTAAGAGGCAGAAGTACTTTATTGCTCTATTTTTCTACATAGTCCCCTTGTGAGTCCACACACTTCCTCCAGCGGTGACGTAGTGCCTCTATGCCGCTGCAGTAGAAGTTCTTTGGTTGGTCCTCCAGGTAGTAGTCAACAGCATCAATGACCTCCTCATCAGTGGTGAAGCGTTGTCCAGCAAATCTTTTTTTGAGGTTCGGAAAGAGGTGAAAGTCAGATGGGGCTAGATCTGGAGAATATACGGTGGGTGCGGAACTAGTTGGAACCCACAGCCATGAATGGTTGCCATTGCAACCGCTAATGAATGCGTTGGAGCATTGTTCTGGTGAAACAAGACACCTTTTGTGATCATTTTGCCCATTTTCTATGAATCACCTAATACAGAAAGTTCAAGAACCAGTAAAATAAGGATAAAAATTGTTATGACCAAGGAATTTGGTTGGTAGGATTGAAGACTTCATGGACCAAATTTGGCCTTCATATCTTAATCCTTTCTATGTTAGGCTCAAAACTTTTCAGTCGCCCCTCGTATATATATATATATATATATATATATATATATATATATATATAAATGACATGTTTGTGAATTATATCAAGTTTGGCGGGGGGGGGGGGGGGTGGGGGGAGAGGGGCTCCGGCAATGGGTAGAGCGTTAGAGTTTAGAATGCATTTAATGTACTGGGTGTTTTGAGGTATACACGTGTGTTTACAAGAGTAGTTAATGTTAAAACTTTCCTTTATTCTACATAGCAGTTCGTCCTGAATGTTTGGAAAAGGTGCTCAACCGAGGTGCCAAAATAAGCATTGCAAAACATGTGAACATTTAGGGTTATATGCGCTCATGCAATTTTTTTTTTAATACTATCCATCATTCCTTTTCATTTCCACATGGTAGTCGAGCAGTATTCGAGTGTCTGAAGATTGGCAAATTTTCAGTTCGGAAAGATAAGCATGTTTCATTTGTTATGTAGGAGATTATCGACGAAATGATGCCTGATGAGTTTGTGAAAATATTGTGTATTTAAAGAATGCGTATTATTGTTTGTGAAATATATGTCGGAATTTAAAATTGTTAAGACCTTATACAACCTTTGCTGGATTTCAGATGAGTGTTTAAATGTTAGACTGAAATGGTGTTAACATATAAAACACTTGATGAATGAAGATATATATCATTTGAATATTCAGTATTTTGTTATAAATGGAGGGGGATAGGAAAGAGTAAAAGTTTAGTATTTTATTTTGTATTTTAATCAATGTACTGTATTTTTGGTTTTGTCTGTAATGATATTTTTGTAATGGTATAATATGATGTATATGGGCACGGACAAGGTATAGAGCCATTGGCTGAAGCAGGTTCTATGCTAAAATGACATAAACTGAACTAAATGTGTTATCCATCTCGGATAAGGGAAATGCTTCACACATGAACCCTGCTTGAAATTCTCAGTACAAACAAAATTATATAAAATACGGTGAAGTATATTAACAGTAGTATAATTCAGAAAATATTATAAAAAAGATGTAAGTAGTACATGTATACAAAAACTAGTTTGGGAAATAACAGGAAATGAGTACGTGTTTATGGTTTCTAGCTTAATTCCATTATTTGATGATGTATTTGGAATGTACAAACCTGCATCCAACGGAATCTTTTCATATTTGGAATGCGTTGTAGATTATCCACAATGCACTCAGAAGATAATTACCAGCAAATCATAGTCAATAACATATCATGAATGGTGCGAGAACGTTATACAGCATAGTCATGACCTTTCTTTTTAGTTATGCATGTATATGCCTTATGTAATCAACAGTTCTTAATATTTGCACGTTTCAATGTGTTTGTAAATGTTTAGAAAATATTACAGATTACCGCAAGAAAGTCAAACATCGTACACGTCTTCAATTTTATGTTCTCCGTGTTGTATTTGTCGATCCTAATTTCGATTCACAAAACCTCGAGGTGTTAAAGACAGTCTAGTTTATTGTGACGTAAATAAGAAATAGATGGTTTAGTGTCGCAACATTATACCCCCTGATAGTATGAGTCTTTTCTCTCTTCAGAATGGCCCCTGACTACAAAATTCAAACTGAGATCAAGTTTGAGATATAAGAATTAGATTGATAGGATCACAAGACAATATTACGAAATCTGATCAACGAGGGAGAAATTTTTGCGGTAGCATCATGTGTAGTAGTTCTTGTAGGAATCGGGGCTTGACAAAAGGAAAGCCTAGAATGAGTAGAGCTGAGGAGGGAAACGACATAGGGAGAATGTAAGGAAGGCAAATAGTGACAATCGAGGGGCAGCAGAGAGCTGGAAGTTGAACTTGCACCAGTAGTCCAGGAGACGGGGAGAAAAGGGGACAGAGAGATTCGTAAGGGAGAATATAGTGAAAATTAATCAAGTAAAAGGTTCGGACATTGCTTGGAGGAGAAATGTGAAGTGGAAAGGTGGTGGGGGAGAAGTTGAAGGTTTGAAAATCATGTAAATAGGAGTGAGAAATGAAGATTAATGAAACAAATCGGAAGAAAGGAAGTCTGTAAAAGATACGGACTATGGAGCGCGGAAACAGAAAAGAAATGGAGACGTTTAATTAATAGGGAAGGAAAGTCTTAAGTCAAGGAAAAAAGACTTTGAGATAAAGAAAAATAAAGAGAGAAAGCGAGAAGAGAGAATTAACGCTAATGCAGACACAACGACAGGGACATACATACTGACACTGACATTGACAGGGCCATCAACTTCGACTTATTCTGTTAAACAAAACAAACTTGATATTAAAAACACATTGCTATCAACCATGTAAAACATAAAGGCAATACATGTTCCATTCAACTTGATAAATTTACTGGTCATGAGACGAAGGAAACAGTGAATGATGGTGAGGGCAAATATTCCAGAAACTAAATTTTGTTTTCATTCAACGGACAGAAATTTCATAATGTTGTAAAAATTCGAAAAGTGATAGTATTGGCCGAATGATGATAGATGATAAGGAAAAAGGGTCTAAAAGGGTATATTATTCGAACGACTTATATAAGCACGATCAGTCGCATCGTCGAATTAGCAGCCGAATCATCAGCGCCATCGTTTTCAACGTTATCATAGCAATCAACATCATCACCATAGTTTTTTCTCCTTTTTTGAATCATTATAAGATGTAGTGGTACCAATATCATCAACGCATTCAGTAAATTAGATGGAATGTCAATGATCGTCATCGTCGACTGCATAGGGGATTTGATTTAGTTTTTTTTTTTTGTGCAGGAGCATTAATTGCTTTTAATACAAACAATTACAATGAGTGTAAATCCCCTTTCATAGAGGCGCAACCGCTCAACCAAAGGACTCGAAACAGGACTTTTGCATTTATTAACCTCTAGTGTTATCCAATGAGGCACAAGAATACAGTAAATAATAATTTAAAGAAAGTTACCTCATGACTGCATGATATTTCCTTCTGAACAATGCTGTCACTAATCTGCATTGTCACCATCATTACAACCACTTGTACAAAGAGTGTGTATTGATTGTTCGAGTGTCTTGCCAGTTTTCTTGGTGACTCTAAGTTGTCGTAAGCCTACGTCAAATCATCCACGTGTATTCGACATGGGCAATGATGTATGCCATGAATCAATGGTGAACTACCTCTCTCTCTCTCTTTCTCTCTCTCTATCATATGAGTGGGCTTCATCTTTTTTTTTTTTCAATCCACACAAGATTATCTGTTATTTTTGTACTATTAGCCTACTATTATCTTTTTCTTTATATGTATGTTTTCGTCACCTCGCATCGACTTCACATCTGCAGTTTATTTCTGAAGTGTCTTTAAAGCTTGATTATTGCTTTAACCATGCTGAAAAGACTGGTTTCGGAGGTTCAAAAAACATATGGGTGGATGGATGAAGAAGCAACGTGGATGATAAAGAATTGCTGGCCGACGCTACTAAATTTTTTAAGCAGATTTTTGGTGAAGATTTGTTGAGTAAAAACAAATTCTTGTGTAATGATTGTATTTGTGTGAAAACTGAGTCTATTGAAAAACTATAAGTATGCGTGTCAATTCGTGTATTGAAGCATTTATTCCACAAAAACACAGAGCTGTTACACACACAAATCAAATATGCTACTTATTTGCATAGAAAATGATACAAAATCTATTTCTATGTCGATTAATGCAAATTACATACAAAGTAGATTACTTTATCCATATCATAGACTCAGAAATGACGTGAATGTTTCCAAAGAGTGTGAATAAAATTTATCCACTTCCAACTCTTTCAGAGATCATTATTGATATTATTATTATTGTAACGATTGTTATTATTATTATTTACACTTGCCCCATTAGTTTAGCAAGAAATAGACATCACTTGTTAAGGTACTTATGAGTGCACACACATTAGAACAGCTTTTTTTTTTTAACTTAGCTAGCTGGTGGGTACAATCCAAATTGAATGCTTTCCTTTGTTCCCATGTTTCTGTGTCATGTTGGTTTACAGGAAGAGGAAGAGGAAGAGGTCGGTGTAGCGGTTTTATATATACTGATGATGGCATGGACAGTGTTAGCTTTGACTTTGGCATGGAAAAATATATGCAAAAAAATATATTAAAACAGAGATATGAAAAAAAAAAAACATAGAGATTGTGGTTGTTATTATATTTGTCATTATTACTTTTGTACCTGAAACGTCGTTCTGCCGAATTCATAGTTTGTTTTCCAGTTTGCTTGTTTTTTGTATTTCCTAATTCCCACCATTTTTTTTTTTCATTGTCGGTTTCACTTTCCCGGGGGGGGGGGGTTGTAGTAAATCAGGAAGATCTTGGAAACAGAATACCTATTTCAGCATACCACGCTAGAGAAACAACTTTGATAATTCGCTTTGCTAATCACGTGTGTTTATAAGCACACACACGCACCCTCAAAAACACATTACACACGCGAACAAAAACACACACTCACATTTCTTAAAATTATGATAGTAGCATTGTAGACGATGACCTACCCCAAGAGCAAGAACATGTCCCTCACGATTCATGGCAACAAAATAACCGCACAACTCAATTCAGTTAATTTATGTCACGGTTTCCAACAGGAAAATTTATCATAAAAAAGGACTTAACTAATCATGTATCACAGTTGTAAGTGTAGGCAAACGCGAATTTTAATTCATTAAACTCTCGCGGCGTTCTCAAGTAACGGTATCTTTCTTACCATGAAGCTACGACACACCTCGATTCGATAGCAAACTTTCAAGGTTTAAAAAACAAAAAAATAAGAAACTTAAACAAAATCCTTTTTTGTCATTCCTTTGTTTATATTTAAACAAAGTTTGATAGAAGATTAGAGACACACTAGATTTAAAAATCATGTGAAATCAGAAAATCTGTAGTTAAAGACAACACCATCCTAATTTTGATAGTCATCATAGCTCCATGTTAAACTCGTGAATAAAAACATAGCAAAGAAACGCATATTGTGCAACCATTATGTATTGCCAACGGTAGGGCCAGCCATTTTGTGGATACGGATATGCTAAGGTCATAGGATCATTGAGCAATCTCCTATTTTTGTCTCGTGATTTGGCAGCCTAATTCATTCAGTACGACAATCTTCACCATATCTACTGTGTGCATGGTAAGTAAAAGCTGACGGAACATGTCATTGTAATACCTGTTGTGCCTCGATGAACATCAGTTAAAACGTAGTTAAGTCGTTGAGTACATCACTTGTCTCTGTGAGTAAGTGGTGAGGATGTTCCGTTTTTAGATATCTGCCAATTTGAAATGTGCATAAGCATTTGCTGTGTACATCCATACCCTATTACATATCGATAATGTCGGAATAGCCAGTTGTCTCTTTTCATTGATGGAAAAAGGTATCGTTGCCATTGAAAACAGTGATTGAAAAAATATGTTCGAGTTTGCACATTTTAGGCATATGTCTAGGTCAGTTGTTTCCAAATTCATCTTGCATATAGAAACTTTGCAATAGAGCATTAAGGAGATTTAACTATTTTTTCTCAATAAACCATTACTGTAGACGGTTCATTCTAGAAACTGTAACATCTATCATAACTAATGCTCATACCCTGTATATTTAATACTATACTTAACATTGATTATACTGACTAACATTATTTGTACATTGTATGTTTCTTTCCCTAACTCGCATGTTAGAAGTATTTTGAAGCGCAAAATCAGGTGGGTTTTTTTTTTCTGCAAATGATAAATAATGCCTTTAAACGGGTCAAACATAAACGAACATATTATACTTAGAAAAAAATTAATGTAGTGTCAATGTAATGAAATGTAATGTAATATAATGTCTCACTTACATCGGTATGTTGTAAATAAGATGTATTCGAAAACTAACCGAAATGTGTTGTCCAATCAATTTCCATATCCTGAAGCAGTGACTGTTTGCACGAGACTGTAGGATGCAACTTTCATTAATGTGGAGGTGAAATGGGGGTGGTGGGAACAAAGGCGTTGCCCTGCTGGCAATTTCTCAAACTTTCATACATTACATGAAGTGAATACATTCATCTTAGTCTAGGAAGGATCATAAAGATAGGTTGCAAGATCATTTTGGCTATTTCAAGTATTAAGAAAAAAAAAAAACTAAATGAATTTAAATCGTTCGTTACAGTTACCTGATGGCTTGTGTATTATGTCTCTAACGAGGATTTCAGATTTCAATAGGAAACATGTTTAATAATAAGCCAACGAGCTCGCCTGCTGTCAAAAGATACACAATAATAGCCTTATGGAAGAGGTCATCCCACGAGACCGACACCCACGAGTCATACGGTCCCCGAGACCGACATCAAAAATAGGTCCATGAGTCATACAGCCCATGAGTTATACGGCTCACAAGTCTTACATCCCATGAGTTCGACACGAGGCAAAAAAGGCTCACGAGACCAACACTATAAAGCAAAAAAAAGCCCATCAGACCGACAAAACACAACTGAGTATATGAATATAAGAACGACCCAAGTCCATGGAAGGCCATTTCGAGTAAACTTAAAAAAAATTCATATCTTTTTTATTTTTCCAAAAATGTTCTATTTAACTGTGATGGGAAGGCAACATTGTATATACAAATTCGGTTATACATTATTATGACAATTCACATTTACATTAATTGTGGAGAGGCCATTTTGTGTGATGGACTTGGGTCGTTCTTTGAATCATATGGACTTGGGTCGTTCTTTAATTCATATACATAATATTCTGCTATAGAGATAAGAGAAGGATGATAGAGGGCGCTATAATATGAATGTAAGAATGACCAAGTCCTTCATTCTAACATTGATATAAGATTTAACTCATTCATTTCAGGCACTTCCGGGGGTAATTAGGATTTATCATTTATACACAAGATGAGTCCATGCATACGCTACAATTTCCCCTGTCAAACTGAATTTGGCCAAAAATTGGACTTGGGTCGTTCTTATATTCAGGTCTTCAAGGCTCACCAGACCGACACATAGGTAAAGAAAGCCCACGAGACCGACACTAGGCAAAGAAGGCTCAAGAGACCGTCCGACACTAGGCAAAGAAAGCCCACGAGACCGACACTAGGCAAAGAAGGCTCACGAGATCGACAGGATGAACAGCGCCATCTACATGTCAATTACATGTAAAGAGTAGGGTGTTCAATCAAGGGGAAAATTACATACTGGCGGGTGCAATTTCATTACGCTGTCGAGCGAGAGATTGTTACTAACTAATAACAGCACCATCTACATATCAACGACAATAAGTATTTATCTCTACACTTGTGGCTTTTAGGGGGCAGTTCTGTCACGCTACGGGGAGCTACATTAAATGTTATATTTGAAGAGTTTGTTCGCAAAAACCGATAAGTCCATATTTGCCAAATGGAGATATGGAGATAAAGGTCAAGATAAAGAAAATAATAAGAACATTTTTGCTTCTTTTGACCATAACTTCAAAAATGTACCTTTGTATGTAGTAACCGATATATCATTTAAAATGTTTTTTTTTTTTTTTGGTACTTTATGACAGAGACCGTACTTCAAAATCTTCAAATATGGACTTATCGGTTTCCGCGAACAAACTCTTCATGTTTTTTTTTCTTATTGTCCTCTTCATAGGACCCCTCCACTAACTCCCCCCCTCCCCCCCCAAAAAAAAAAAAAAAAAAAAAAAGATGTAAAAGTGATAGAGGACAAGAACGATGAATTGCATAATGTTAGATGCCATCATGCTATATTCACTAGGCTTTCCTATTTTTTACTTAGACGGTGGACAGGATCTAAGTTTTTTTTTTTCTTGCCCTTTTCTTTCTCGCTTCGCAAGTTAATTATGCCTTATGAGATATTCTTTCTGCCTGCTTTTACCCGCCTGCTGAGAGTTCACTTTGCAATTTTCTCTTCAACTTTAATATATTAAATTCAACGGATGAAAACTTTTTTTTTATCACAACGATTCACGTCGATTTCAGTAGTTTGCGTTTATAAAATTATTCTTCTCAAAACAGTACATATTTCATAAAATAGAAAAGTTACTTTAATGGATGCACCCCCCCCCCCATATCATGTAAAACAGGTGTGCACTACAACATTGAATATTTTGTAAATAATGTTCTTGTAGTGAACTTCATTTCATAACTGATGGGTAATTTTCAAGTTGGTTGATCTGAATGTCCACATCATTCTATTATTTTTCTTTTTAAGCAGGTATATACCGGTATGGGCTTTGCAGAGAGGGAAACGAGGGCGTTTTGGCATTTTCGAAAGTAAAGTTGAAACATCTCATGCCCTTTTACTTAATTTTGTTTATTTTTTTCACAAACACTCACATACGCAAACACAATTGTAGATCTTGAACCGTTCAGGGGGTGAGGGAGGGCAATTGATGAGGTAATACCCTAGCAACTATCCTTTTCCATCTCTTATGTCATTAGCTGGACATCCTGTACAACTACCCTTAATTGGTCAATAGGGGGCGCTGTTCATCCTGTCGGTGTCGTGGGCTTTCTTTGCCTAGTGTCGGTCTCGTGAGCCTCTTTTGCCCAGTGTCGGTCTCGCGAACGTCTTTTGACTAGTTAGTGTCTGTCACGTGAGCCTTTTGTGCGTAATTTCGAACTCATGGCCCGGGCTGTGTAACTAGAGGGCTTATTTTACTTGATGTCGATCTCATGGGCTTAATTTACACTGTGTCGAGCTCGTGGGCTGTAAAACTGGTGGGCTGTATGACTTGTGAGCTGTATGACTTGTGGACTGTATGACTCTTGGGTGTCGGTCTCGTGACGTGCACCCATATGGAACTGGATTGAACACCGAGAGGCTGTGCAAATTAGAGTCATGAAAGAGAGCTTCTATGGAAAATGTAATGAGATCTGCAAGATATGATGTTTCTGTTTAGATACAAATCCTTACCCTGGCAACCCTTACCTTTGCACTATGTCACATTCCTGTTTCTTTTTCTTTCAAGTGTTCTGTGCTTTGCACGTTATTTTGTTACTTTGTAACCGCTTAAATGCGGGCTAAAAACACGTGCTTTCAAGTTATTGTATATTAAATATCAAATGCCATTTAAATAGCAAAGGAGAATAAGTGAAATATTGAGAATAATCAAAGAACAATAACTGTTAAAAGCGTCTAAAGTTCATCGTTGTTTTAAAGCGTCTCATGCTGCATGATAACCTTCACCTTGTTGAGTTATTCATTCTTTCTTGGCAGGTTTTTCTCGAGAGAAACAGATTTAACAAAATGGGTTACCAGAGGACTATTGCTATCTTCACTGCATGTCTAATTGTAATCTCTAGAGACACCGGTAAGTGTAAAACAAATGGTAATTAACTACTTACTGTAACAAAAACAAATAATAATTAAAAGATTATACATCATACGCAACTGGTAAACACTCGCCAATCGATTAGTATTTGTCCTTACTTTACTTAGTTAAGATCGGTCGCTTTTCTTTACCTGGTAGAGACAACAGCCAGTTATTTTTTTTTTCTGTGATTAAAACTACCAAGAGGTAATTACATTGACATTGCAGTTTGTATCAAAATATGTGTAACATGGACATTACCATACCTTTTCCTGTAGCGAATCATGCTTTCTTTCAAAATCATCCATTTAGTTCTGCAACGAAAATTGTCAGAAAGTATTATCTTCATGACAATTACAATGATATTGTCCAATGAAAGAAACCTTCATTTATAATGCACTTGGCCAACCACCTGACAAGGTTAGTGAGATCAGCAGTGTCATGATACATGTCACTCAGTGAGCGGTTTAGGGTACAATGAAAAAAATGATCCGTAAGTAGAATGATCAAAGTCTGAACAGCAATGTCGGCAAGACGACGAAATAGGGTCAACGGTTAAAGTACAGAGAGAGAGAGAGAGAGAGAGAGAGAGAGAAGAAATATTATATGAAATATTGTATTATATGAAAAGAAATATTATATGACAATTACCAATAACTTTGAAAAATATGGAAGACGATTTTGATAATCGAATCACCCAAAACAACAGAAATACAGATGTATTAAAGCCACACAAGGGATAATTAAGAAACGACCGTAACGTGAATATCGGCCAGCAGAATGATGTCAGGAAAAAGTATGCATGTTAAAGAATCGTGAAAGAGGGGAGTTGGGGATTGACGGGTTCCAAGGTATGCATAGGCCTATTTCAAAATAGGTCTTGGATTGGGATTTTGAAATTGTTTCATTCTATTCAATTTTTCAACAGGTTGCCAGGTTTCAGACGACATTGTGGTCGTTGATGCTCGTCCGGTTTTATTGACAGGCCTTCCGGGGAAACTCAAGTGTCAGTTCTCCGTCGCGCCACAGGCAGTGTACTGGCTCAAAGGTAATAACTGACTGATGTGAGAGTGTTGCCTTCATCTGTCGCAGTTGGTAGAAAGTTTGCACGTACCTATAATACACAATTAGATACAGACTTTGTAGGGTAGTGTGTCACTTTTTTTTTTTGCCATTAGAAAATGTCAGTCTTCTTTCAATGGCTCGTAGAAATTTGTCAAATACAATAAAAAAAAAAAGTTAGGCGTGATACGCAACATGGTAAGACATATGGCCTCACAGCGCATTACGAAATTATCAAGCTGCCCAAAAAGGCTTTTTAGGACTACTGCGAAGTATTTTTTTTTCTCTATAGGCCGATTCAATTTCGATGACCTATTCACCTACCGCCGCTAGCGGCGCTATAACGGTTGTCATAACTGGGGGCCAACGGGGGCTAGCTAGCTACCCAGCGAGTTGCAGTTGCCGCGCAGCAGCTCAGCAGCCTAGCGTACCCATCGCGCATAGTTAGCCGGGCGCGGCCGCTGCGCCGCGGCCGGCGACCGCTGGCGCCGCGCTATTTACTCACTGTGGAAAAGTCATTCAGCGGCTTTTAATGCCTTTCTTTTGGACAAATTGAGTGATTCAGGCATATTGACCCAATTTGAAAGCTTCAAAGGAAGGATCAGGAAAATACATTGTGCAGTTGTTAGGTGCACAAATAACAGAAAAAATGGAAATGGAAGCTGTACGGCAGTGTGTAAAATTCAGACACAGTTAAATAAATTAAGGCAAAATTAAAGACAAGTGAAATACAACGGTATAAAAATGCACAGATTTTGAAACAAACTATGTCTACTAGATTCTCTATTGAATTAGGTTATCACAGTATATTCGTAAAATATGCTGTTCATCTTAGAAGATAAGTTTAGATCAAAGAATTTGATAATTCACATATTTTTTTTTTTTTTTTTTTTTTTTTAATCCATGGTGTCCTACTTGCCAAAGTTAGAATACACTTCCTGGCTATACTTTATTATTATGACAAACATTTTACAGCCTACACTACAGCTAAATAAATGTTTCAAGATGCGTTAAATTCTTACCGGTATATTGTTTTCACTTCTTCAATGTTCAGCACTGAATTGACCATATAGGCCTATTCAATTTTGGCCTGGAACTCTGAATTTGACTTTTGATAAGGTGATACTTATAAATATTAAACCATGGATGGTGGCAAACATCCGTTTCATAATCATACTAAGAAAGTATCATTTAAAAATCACTTTTGTAGATTATAATATTAGGCGTTAGCGTGATGTTATGCAAGGTTATTTAGACCTAAAAGTAACAGTAGAAGTTTTGGTTGTAGACATCAGAAGTAGTCGTAACTATGCATATACGGCCTAGAAATGCCTAGATCTATAATCCGTTTGGTTTACTTAGTTAGGCTTACCTGAAGTTATCAACAACCGAAAATGATATAGGATGTAGGGTTCTAGAAGTCAATAGGTCTAGATCTAGTCTGGACTGTTGCCTAGATTTCTAGACAAGATCTAACGTTAGACAGATTCTACCCTGCTGGCCCGACACTCCCGAGTAAAGGCAAAAGCCTGCCCTAAGAAGGTTAAGTTAACTGATAGCTTGCAATTTATTGTGCCATATCTAGCTCAAGATTCTTATCTTTTATTGGTATTTAATTATATCAGTTAACTTGTCAACAGCCTAGGCTTATTAGCAAGACGTCTGCCTGCGCCTAGCAATAATTCTCCCTAGCGGTTTTTATTCTCTTACACAAATGTGAATATACGGGGCTTTACACACGCGAGTACCCAAGTCATCGCCAAAGAAATAGAGTCTACAAACATTCAAGGATCGTACCGATATTTACCTTGAAATTCAATTTTTGGCTACAGCCGTATGCCATCTGCCCATTCGCTCATAGTCGGTGTAAGTTGTTTAATTTTATTTACTTTTAATTCGCTAGCGAAAAAAAAAAAATAGACTCTAGTTGTCACAAAGCCAGATGCGTCGATTGCTGCCAGCGCCAGAGATAGCTAGCTGGCCGGCTGGCGCTGGGTGGTAAAAGCACTGGCTGCCGCTGGCACCCTTGCCACGCACGCAGGGCGCTTGCCGACCCGGCCTGTTTGGCCCCCAGTTATGGCGTCGCCTTAAGAGGGCGCACTTCCATGAACAGTCGCTTGAATCGGTCTATATTTGTTTTACTAATCTCTCCTGCCTTCAGAACATGCTGCCAATTCTGTCACCCTTCTGGTCAAGTGGTACCAAAATGAGATAGATGGAAGAAGATACAGCGATGGTCTGATGACGATGGACGCCAATTTCTCGCTGATCATTCACACAGTCAAGGACAACGATGCTGGCCGATATTTCTGCCGAGTGGCCGACTTTTCAAACAACGTTACCCAAAACCATACCGACGTGTCAGTGACAGGTTAGTTTCACGCAATCTCTGACGTCCAGTCATTCCTATCAAATTTATATAAACCTTTCATCATTCATTCTTTTTTTTTTTTGTTCGCTTTCCCCCACTCCCTTTCTCTCGCTATTTTTCTTCAATGTTCCGAAATTATTCCTTTGTATGTATTTCAACATTTCACTTCATTAAGAGTGTTTTTATGTGATGTAATGTAATGTAATGCATTTGCGTTCTTGCACAAGAAACGTTCTCTCAGTGAAGATTTTGGAAAATAAAGTGGGTATCCGGAAGAATGTAGGCTACTCATTCTAAATATGTCATGTCAAGATAAGAGAGATTAGATAGATAGATAGATAGATTGATTGATTATTTAGTTTAGACTTAACGGTATTTCAAATTCGTTTTCACAGAGAAACAAGCATTACTGGGTCACAATGATTATCATTGAATTCAATAAAATGTTGTTGTTTTTCTTTTGGGTATAAATAAGATATCGAAACGTATGTTCTAATAACATATGCGCAAAAAAAAAAAACAGTAAATGTATACAATCATGGTACCACAAGTGGAGTAGCCTAAATCAAAAGCACAGCTTATATTACTTTAGGCCTCCGACAATTAATTCACATCATATCTTTAGACAGTTAAACACAACACACATAACACTGTAGGCTATACACAAAAACAAACAAACATGAAACAGCAGTAATTACAGCTGAAGCTCAGAAATATGAGAAAGATTGAGATGGGAAGAGAGGATGAGAAATATAGAAAAAAGATAAGACAATTCGAAATGAGAGGGAAAGCAGAGATGGAGAAAGAAGAGATAAACTTTACAAACTTTTTCCGATTATCCCATGAGGAGGAACAGATAGATCGCCTCTTTTGGTCCTTGGCAAAGTCATTACCTGACACTGCCTCAACCACGTAGTAGCAAGAAGTTAATGTTTCTATCATGAAATTATATTTATTTTATAGTATTATTATTAGTAGCATTTTTTTTTCTTTATTGATTATTATCGTTGTAATCATCGTATCTGCTTATTCTACAAATCTGCATAAGTAAACAATATTCATTGATGACCCGACTGTCTCCTGTAATTGCAGATTTCCTTTCTGTCAAGGGATGCTCAAGCAATACGGACTGCTTTCTGGCTTACGAACCGCAAGATGCAATGCTGCAATGTAAGGCGAGGAACGTCCCACAAGATATCGTCTCGCTTTATTGGCTCCCGAACAAAGGCAAGGTTTCCCCGATCGCCTACAACTCGTTTTACCACAAAAACGGAACGCAGAATATTGAAGCACTAGTAAAGATAACGCCTGAACGGAGTGACGTTTTCACGTGTGTAGCTGAAATGACGTCTACCCGGGTAGAACTGGCAAGGATATCTGTGACCATTGCGACTCCAACTTCAACAACCGGGATACCGACATCAGCTACATACCCGTCCAAGAAATTAATAGGAATTTTTATCGGTATGCGGTCAATCTTCTCTGGTTATTGGACTACGTCAGTCGGTTGCATTGCTTACTAGGGAGGTGTATAGACAATTAAATCAAACGCAGTATAGTGTAATGTGTGTGTGTGTGAGAGAGAGAGAGGGATAGAGAGAGATTCATGTGTGTGCTTGGTTCTATCACCATCGTTCAAATTCTGTACAAGGGAATAATAACGCAGTTTTGCCAGTTTTATTTTAGTGACCGGACTGTCCAGCCAAAAATTAGGCGTTTTCGAAGTGGAAGTACAACAGAAGGCAGTTCGAATTGAACAACAACACCCACACACACACACACTCACACAAAAAAAAAAAAATGTAAAAGATAAATTAGACTGAAATTGACAAGATTGCATCAATTCAACATCACATTTGTTTAGGATCTAACCCTTTTAAACCAATGCTGATATTGTAATGCCACAATAAAAGAAAAAAATATTCGCGTAATTGTTCTTTTCTTTTTGTCTCACATGTGTTTCCATAGCTTCTGTCATAGCACCGATTCTTGGTGCTATTTTTGCTGCTGTGTTTGGTGTTACTTGCTGGTTCTTCAGTAAACGTAAGTGACACTAGACATCTCATTATTTCGAGAATGTGAAAAATGTTAAGAGTGTAAAAAAAAACAGAGTTGGGTAGTAAGTCAGTTAGTGGTAAATCCACGGTGCTAGCTTCAGACATTGTTGGTCTTTTTTTTTTTTTTTTTTTGGAGGGGGGGGGGGTATTGGTTCCCTATTTTAATATTGTCATCTTTATAAAAACACGATATCATAATTATGCTTGTCATAAATCTAGGCAAGCATTATCGCTAGGGTGAAAAAAAAAAATGTGTTTGCAAAATATAAACCGGCACTATCTTCCGACCCCATCAGTGTTCCCAAATTTAGAAGAGGATCCATACAACTGAATAGTCTATGTAACCGGAAACGCCCTGAATAAATGAATGTAACCGAGTTTACAAAATTCCTCGTGTCCATCAATTATACCAACGATTTTTCCTCATTCGATCCGATGTGATGTGTATTTTTACCTTTACCTTACTTTGATGCTGTACTTTATGTTGCAGTTCATTTTGATAGATAGATATAAAACGTTTCATTTAATTTGCTATTCCTAAATCAAACGTTGTTATGTTATAGGGAAATATTGATAATAGAGCCACATGATTCAAACGGAACTAGGTGATGGCCATTTAGTCTTCATTTAACTGGGACTGATATAGCCGCGCTAAGAAAAAAAACAAAAACAAAAAAAAACATGATATATTTCAACGTCAGTTTGTTCATTGCATGGCACTGCAGTAAGAAGACCGAAATCAAAACAAAATAATTGATTATGAATATGTTAACATAATAGAGACAATAGTCTTTTTTATGCCCTTCATTAATTAATCAATATATATTATCAATAATCCAGAAGTGGCTCATTACGCAATTCATCCATCGTATTTCAATACGAAAACATGATCTAAGTTTATTTTCCTAAGTATAGTAATTCTAAGTAGCACATGATTTATCGTACATCAGCACATAAATATACTGTCTTGCCAGCTCCTTATACACAGGCAGTAAACAGTTCACTTTTCCTCCGTTATTTAACCTCTGAATTATTTTATTCTTCTGTTTCCCAACCAAATGACTGCCGAATATCTTTGTTATCTCTGTCCCTAGGAGACTATAGAGACTGCGTCCGTGGTAAAAATGAGGTTCTCACAGAAGTCGAGGGTCAAACATCTGCGAGAGAGGCTGAGAGACTACGTGAAATGGTGGGCAGTTCATCAGATAATCCGGGCACCTGGGTTTGAATCAAGTCCGTGCCGTACATTCTTGAAAAAAAGATGCTCGATGAACACTTCCTGTTCCGACCCAATTTCATAAATGCGTCCTTGGCCGATCGAGTGTGGTGACAATGGCAAGACACTTTTGGAGGAGAATAATATCATGCTTAGGCCTATTTATTTATTATGATTTTTTTTTTTTTTTTTTGGGGGGGGGGGGGGAGGGGGACAGGTTTCAACAAAATTGGCAGGTGTCAATGCCAGTCTGATAGAATAATGGAAATGGAAACCAAGTCCTACGCGAGGTCGCCGAAAGCTCCAAATGTTTGGTGTGCAGTGTTCTTCTTAAATAACAATCTGCTAGAAAAAGCCAATTAGTATTTAGCTCATGTGCAAGTTGGTTCAAACGACTTTCAAAGAACACTTCGTTGATGTCATTTGGACGGGGTGACAAGAGTCATTTATAGGAATTACATGAATAATTATTATATCACAATCATACGCAGAATGAAGCTCGTGATACTAGCTTTAATGTGGAAGGTTAACTTGTGATACTCAAGAGATGGGTGACTCCAATGGGTCTCCTTTGAACCCTTCTTCTTCAATTTCTTTCTTTTGTTCTTTCTTTCTTTCTTCTTCTTCTTCTTCTTCCTTCCTTTCTTTCTTTCTTTTTTCCGGATTTCCTTTTGTAATGGTGGTACTTCGAATATTATCTACACGCAAAAGGATAGGTTAACAACTCTCTTGACAAAACGAAATTTTAGATTTGACAGCATTGCATGTTGATATTCACCGATTATATCTACAATTACAGAGTCTCGCAAGAGAATGAACATGAGTTTGAACGATAGAGTAGATGATGCTGAATTTGCAGATCTGTCCAACAAAATTTTGAAAGGAATATTAGCTCGCCTGTTCATATTGTTAGCTAGCTGATCAACGCGAGAAACTAAACGATTGAATAAGTTCGAAGGGTGTTGAATCACAATCTTGTGTTGGTTTAGCATTGTATTTTATGTTGCACAAGGAGAAATGGTGAATCAAATATCAATTTTTATATACGGTTGAAGAAAGATAAATGTATTTTTGTCTGTAAAAGAGACTACGTGATTGGTACCATACCCTAAATGTGCACTCTTCATAGAGAGAGGTGCCTATCTATGTGCTAAAGATGAATACAATTTTTTTTTTTGTCAAAAATCCGAATCTGATGGAAAATTGATTTAGCACCATTTGTTATGGAAAGTCGTAATATATGTGTGTATAGCAAATATATATATATATATATATATATATATATATATATATATGAAGAGTTTGTTTGCAAAAACCGATAAGTCCATATTTGTCAAATGGAGATATTTGCGATTATAGGTCAAGAAAAATAAAGAGAATAATAAGAAAATTTGTGCTTCTTTTGATCATAACTTCAAACATGTACCTTTATATGTAGTGACCAATATATCATTTAAAAGGTATCATTTTGTGCTTTATGACAGAGACCGTACTTCAAAATCTTCAAAAATGGACTTATCGGTTTTTGCAAACAAACTCTTCATATATATATATATATATATATATATATATATATACATGTGTGTGTGTGTGTGAATATGTATATCTTTAATATATATATATATATATATATATATATATATATATACATAACTATGTATAGTACGAGAGATTGTTCCCTTCTCAAACGTACACATTGCTTCATTGTGGGTAGCATATATTGAAAGAACTTAGACTTGAGGCGGACTTTGCTCTCGATGTTGTTTTCCCTTTCCCCCACTCGAGCTTTCGGCCTGTCATCAGGCCTTTATCAAGATCTACCAACGGAACAATGAATCTTCTAAATTATGTAACATTCCATTTTATATCATGGCACATTATGACATTAGGATAATATTGTTGTTCTGTTAGTAGATCTTCATGAATGCCTGATGGCAGGCCGAAAGCTTGATTAATCTACAGAGAGTACCAGATCGAGAGCAACGTTCGTGTGAAGTTTAATTTCTTTCGATATATATATATATATATATATATATATATATATATATACATATATAACGAAGAATAAACCGGTAATGCAATGTTTCGCCATATAGAGTTTATTGACTCAATGCAATACTGACGAAATATTGCATTGCCGGTTTATTCTTCGTTACATTGGAGCCAATACGTGAATTCGCAACATATATATATATATATATATATATATATATATATATTCAATATGAATAATCATTATGTACCTATATATATTCAATTCAATTTTTCAATTCAATTCAATTCAATTCAATTTATTTGTTCAATTCCACCAAGAAAACAAATTACAGAAATTGTAATATTGGGTACTGAAGAGAAGAAATCAATGATTACACAAACATGACAGATAGCTAAAAAGAGTTAACATGTACATGAGGTGGAAAAGATAGGAGTCCTGCTGAGAAGCAAAGCTTGTAAATTGCAGAAACTCCTATTTACAGATACAAAAAACAAACAAACAATAAAACCACCAGATACACAAGACTGGAAAATTCAGCCTGAAAACTATGTACAATATCGTATCAGGACAACTCCCCCGGAGGACTAGTCCCCCGGGGACTACTCCCACCTGACAGCTCCCCCGGAGGACCACTCCCCCGGAGGACGTCTCCCCCGGGGGACAACTCCCCCGGGGGACAACTCCCCCGGGGGACAACTCCCCCGGGGGACAACTCCCCCGGAGGACAACTCCCCCGGGGGACAACTCCCCCGAGGGACCACTCCCCCGGAGGACCACTCCCCCGGAGGACCACTCCCCCCGGGGGCAACTCCCCCGGGGGACCACTCCCCCGGGGGACAACTCCCCCGGGGGACAACTCCCCCGGAGGACAACTCCCACCTGACAACTGCCCCGGGGACGTCTCCTGGGGGACAATCGCATAACTGAACAGAGATGTTTCTTATTCGTGTCCTAGAAATTAAAATTGAATTCATCTGTGTAAAAACAGTATTCTTTTTATACAGAATTTAAATTAAAGTTAACGTTACCTAAGACACGTCCATCTTTATAACAAAGTTTTTGAAATCTCAGCACAAAGTTTTTACTTTTGTACACGCTACATGCAATGTCGAAAAAAGTAGAAACGCAGGTCCATTTTATCACTGAAAGTTGGTCAAGAGATAAACACATTGACGGAAACACGCTTTTGAGGGGAGAGTTCATTCCTTAGCATGTACCTGTTATTCTTCATTATTTTATAATATTTTAAGAAGTCCATTCTTTGATGATTTTCCTTTTCTTTTTGCAATTCATGATTATGATAAGGAATATGTTAAAATGTAATGAAAGAAAGATATTATTCAGAGGGGTGAAGGCTCAAATTTTTGAGTTTCTTCAGTTTGTCTCCCTCTACAAAGGAATATGTTGTTAGAAATACCCTTTTAATGGGGTTATATGATTTTCATCTTAGATTCTTATGATAGTTACTATCCTGTATGTCACTGTCAGTAATACTTTATTGTGCAATTTTCGTTTGTTATGTTGACTGTGAATTTATCTGAACAGCATTACAATTCTTAATGTCGGAGAAATAATTGACAGAAAAAAATATGAATATTCTGTGCCTGAAAAGACTTGAACGTGTAAAAAGGTAATATCTTCCAACAGCCCTGGGAAAGCACACCCGCACGACCAACACAAATCTCTTAACCACAAAGATGGGATGATTCGAGTTTCAATTAATTGAAAATTGAGTTTTGTTTCACACAGTTTTATTTGATAACGTTTGAACATGGAAAACAAAAACAAAAAAAAAAATGTTTTAATAGCGTAAGAGTAATTGAAGTTAGTATGCAAACAACACTTTTGCACGTAATGGTATACTGGAGATTGTGGTATCAGATAATGGTACACAGTTTACAAGTGACCAGTTCAAAGAGTTTGCTTGTCTGTATATACCAATTCAAGCATGTCACGTCTTCATCACTTTCTACATAGCAATGGGAAAGTTGAAAAGACAGTACAAATCGCAATGTCTAATGAAAAAGGCAATGAGAGATGGAACAGATCCAGGTTTGGCATTTCTTGACTATCGGAACACACCGATCGATGGGCTAGATGCTAGTCCTGCACAATTGTTGATGCAGAGGAGGACAAGGACCACCCTGCCAACAGCTAGTCAGCTGCTGAAACCAAAAGTAATAAAGAATGTGCAAACAAAGCTGACCAAGAAACAAAAGTGCAGTAAAAATTATTTTGATCGAAGCGAAAAGCGTTGTTGTTTCAAAGACAAAGTTTCCAAGAAGTTGCATAGTGGAATGTGAAGGAAAAATGCTCCTGTCAAAACAGAATTGACATCAGAAGAGGTACAGCGGAAAACAATCCTTAATGCAACAAAGCTAGATGACTCAACATAATATCGTATCACAAGATCAGGTCAAAAATATGGACCAGTGTAAAAACTTATCTATTTTATAGGATAGATACCGGAATTTGACGGGAAATGAAATGACAATGATCACGGGATTGTGATAATGTTTAGCTGTTGAACTATTCATCTGGAGAGTAGAGTTGGTTACATTTTGAGTGCAATAAAAGTGTTTCATCTAACTTATCAAAAGTAACAGCTTTGTCGATTATTATAAGAGAAACAATGATTAACGTTTCTTCAAGGACAAAAATAACACATTTCTAAAAGTGAACAAAAGTACAGTTTACAAAACAATCACAAGTATTCCTCCAAGTGTGAAGAGCGAGATTGAACTTACGTCGTTATAAGAGTGCGTTGTAATGTGTCATACAAAGCCGTGATATCTCAATATTGAAGTGAAGTGTTACTCACTTTACAAGTATCAGTAATGTTTGTGTTTATAAGATGTGTTGCTATGATTACACATGATTACACAATAATGTGTTGCTATGATTACACAAGTTGAATGTAAGATATAAGATATGGCAAGTCAAACACGCCCATACAAGACGTATTTCCATTATTACTCAAATAGGACAAGTATATTGTGTGAACAACGTATCAAATAATTGCCATGATAATCCTAAAAAGACAATGGCTTATTAATTTTCAGTGGTAGTTGATAAATGAAAAAATCTGTGTGAAAAAGAGAAACTTTACTTTTCTAAAAAAAGGGAGATGCTAAATGTTTGAAATTAGTACAGTTTGAACGCAGAGACTAGTGCCTAGCTATGCAGCACCAACCAATCCCCACAGAGATGATGCTGTTGCTATGCTCTATAGTTACCCCTCTCGAGAAACCCCGGAGGTAGATGTACTACCTCAGCAAACTTCCTTACTTGCATCCAAGACCTAGAAGAATAAAAACATATCATCCTATCACCTGCGTGTTAACAAAATGTGCACATATACTTTTTGACCAGTGTCCGTTTCTTCCCTTGGGCATCCGATGCAATCGATATCGCTAAAGGATTTGCATTGTTCAAACTCGTCATGATTGTAATACAACAAATTACTGCCAAGATCGTGTGCTTATTCTGACTGATTAAATAAACAACTAAGGAACTCTCTAAATAACAGGCTAAATATTACAGTCGTCATCCCTTGATATCTCTTAGACATGGGCTAAAGAGGATGACATTTTCAGAACATGCTCATCACACCTTAGTTTGATGACTTTGTGCCTACTGACACCATTTTTGAAAAAAAAAAAGAACGAAAAATGCGAAATCCAGGGTGCCCCGAAAAGCTGGTCGCCGTTTCGGCTTTAAAAAGACATTTCTGGTTATAACTCGGCTATTTTTTGGTCAATTGTGATGGTTTTGGTGTCTAACCCCATGTTTTGGGGGTCAAGGAAATGGATTATAATGATAATTTTAGTGTAAAACCTATAATCTTCCTCATGATACTATTCTTTTGCCCATATTTACGCATAAAATTTCCTTGCCTTTTACCCCTACCCCAACTGCCATTTTTTTTGCATTTTTTTCTGTATTTTTTCAAGTAGTATTGACTACCATACTCTTAATAACAAGTTCTAGCTATCAATCTGGTGTTTTCTACCAACAATAGTACAGCAAGGGTTATGTTATACGTGTGTCATGCAGATACCGGTATGTGGCTGGTGCATTCAGGATGCATGGTAACTGTGCAACCAGTGCTAATACTGTTTCTGCATTATAGTGCCTAATGCCGGTTGGAAGATATTACCTTTTTACACGTTCAAGTCTTTTCAGGAACAGAATATTCATATTTTTTCTGTCAATTATTTCTCCGATATTAAGAATTGTAATGATGTTCAGATAAATTCACAGTCAACATAACAAACGAAAATTGCACAATGAAATTACTGACAGTGACATACAGGATAGTAACTATCATAAGAATCTAAGATAAAAATCATAACCCCATTAAAAGGGTATTTCTAACAACATATTCCTTTGTAGAGGGAGACAAACTGAAGAAACTAAAAAACTTGAGCCTTCGCCCCTCTGAATGATATCTTTCTTTCATTTAACATATTCCTTATCATAATCATGAATTGCAAAAAGAAAAAGAAAATCATCAAAGAATGGACTTCTTAAAATATTATAAAATAATGAAGAATAACAGGTACATGCTAAGGAATGAACTCTCCCTTCAAAGGCGTGTATCCGTCAATGTGTTTATCTCTTGACCAATTTTCAGTGATAAAATGGACCTGCGTTTCTACTTTTTTCGACATTGCATGTAGCGTGTACAATGGTAAAAACTTTGTGCTGAGATTTCAAAAACTTTGTTAGAAAGATGGACGTGTCTTAGGTAACGCCAACTTTAATTTAAATTTTATTTAAAAAGAATACTGTTTTTACACAGATGAATTTAATTCTGATTTCTAGGACACACACACACACACACACAAAATCTCTGTTCAGTATGGGATTGTTAGTCCGGGAGCCAGCGGGGGTCAGCCTAGCTGAAAAGGTTACCAATTTTTATGTATATAGCAATTTAGTACATATGCCCCTAAGTATGGAAATGCACGTCTGGCTGGTCATCGGTGGTGGGTGTGGCCAGGAGGGCCAAAAAAAGGACCCCTCAAAATTAGGCTAGCCTAGCTGGAAAAGTAACCCCATGAAAACAACTGGAACTTGTTCGTTACACTTACAGGATAAATGAATGACCATTGCCAGACGTTTTAGTGGTGGGGGTAGCCGCCAGACGCTCTTAAAGGCCCAACTCCAGCTAGGCTAGCCTAGCTGAAAAAGTAACCTCATGAAAACCACTGGAACGTGTTCGTTACACTTACAGGATTAATGAATGACCATTGCCAGACGTTTTAAGTGGTGGGGGGTAGCCGCCAGACGCCCTTAAAGACCCAAATTTTTCCAGCTAGGCCAGCCTAGCTGGAAAAGTAACCCCATGAAAACAACTGGAACTTGTTCGTTACACTTACAGGATAAATGAATGACCATTGCCAGACGTTTTAAGTGGTGGGGGGTAGCCGCCAGACGCCCTTAAAGACCCACATTTTTCCAGCTAGGCTAGCCTAGCTGAAAAAGTAACCTAATGAAACCCACTGGAACTTGTTCGTTACACTTACAGGATAAATGAATGACCATTGCCAGACGTTTTAAGTGGTGGGGGGTAGCCGCCAGACGCCCTTAAAGACCCAAATTTTTCCAGCTAGGCCAGCCTAGCTGGAAAAGTAACCCCATGAAAACAACTGGAACTTGTTATTTACACTTACAGGATATATGCATGGCCGTTGCCAGACGGTGGTGGGTGTGGCCAGGAGGGCCAAAAAAAAAGGACCCCTCAAAATTAGGCTAGCCTAGCTGGAAAAGTAACCCCATGAAAACAACTGGAACTTGTTCGTTACACTTACAGGATAAATGAATGACCATTGCCAGACGTTTTAAGTGGTGGGGGTAGCCGCCAGACGCTCTTAAAGGCCCAACTCCAGCTAGGCTAGCCTAGCTGAAAAAGTAACCTCATGAAAACCACTGGAACGTGTTCGTTACACTTACAGGATTAATGAATGACCATTGCCAGACGTTTTAAGTGGTGGGGGGTAGCCGCCAGACGCCCTTAAAGACCCAAATTTTTCCAGCTAGGCCAGCCTAGCTGGAAAAGTAACCCCATGAAAACAACTGGAACTTGTTCGTTACACTTACAGGATAAATGAATGACCATTGCCAGACGTTTTAAGTGGTGGGGGGTAGCCGCCAGACGCCCTTAAAGACCCACATTTTTCCAGCTAGGCTAGCCTAGCTGAAAAAGTAACCTAATGAAACCCACTGGAACTTGTTCGTTACACTTACAGGATAAATGAATGACCATTGCCAGACGTTTTAAGTGGTGGGGGGTAGCCGCCAGACGCCCTTAAAGACCCAAATTTTTCCAGCTAGGCCAGCCTAGCTGGAAAAGTAACCCCATGAAAACAACTGGAACTTGTTATTTACACTTACAGGATATATGCATGGCCGTTGCCAGACGGTGGTGGGTGTGGCCAGGAGGGCCAAAAAAAAAGGACCCCTCAAAATTAGGCTAGCCTAGCTGGAAAAGTAACCCCATGAAAACAACTGGAACTTGTTCGTTACACTTACAGGATAAATGAATGACCATTGCCAGACGTTTTAAGTGGTGGGGGGTAGCCGCCAGACGCTCTTAAAGGCCCAACTCCAGCTAGGCTAGCCTAGCTGAAAAAGTAACCTCATGAAAACCACTGGAACGTGTTCGTTACACTTACAGGATTAATGAATGACCATTGCCAGACGTTTTAAGTGGTGGGGGGTAGCCGCCAGACGCCCTTAAAGACCCAAATTTTTCCAGCTAGGCTAGCCTAGCTGAAAAAGTAACCTAATGAAACCCACTGGAACTTGTTCGTTACACTTACAGGATAAATGAATGACCATTGCCAGACGTTTTAAGTGGTGGGGGGTAGCCGCCAGACGCCCTTAAAGACCCAAATTTTTCCAGCTAGGCCAGCCTAGCTGGAAAAGTAACCCCATGAAAACAACTGGAACCTGTTCGTTACACTTACAGGATAAATGAATGACCATTGCCAGACGTTTTAAGTGGTGGGGGGTAGCCGCCAGACGCCCTTAAAGACCCAACTTTTTCCAGCTAGGCTAGCCTAGCTGAAAATATAACCTAATGAAACCCACTGGAACTTGTTATTTACACTTACAGGATATATGCATGGCCGTTGCCAGACGTTTTAAGAAGTGGGGGGGGGGTAGCCGCCAGATGCCCTCAAAGACCCAATTTTACCAGCTAGACTATAGCCCTGATGGCTGGAAAAGTAACCTCCTGAAACCCACTGGAACTTGTTCTATGTTTGTATCTCACCTGATAAACACTGTGGACATAGTATTCTGGTGTTCTTTCAATAACTTTCCACACTTTTGAGCTATATGACCACCAAATTCACTCCTCAGATCATCTAATGATTGCTGTCAAGTGTTAATATTGGTGAAGTCCGACTACGTCAACAGTCAAAAAGTCAATGAACTAGGCCTATGCCATTTGAAAATCTCTGTAATCACAAAGTCGATACGTGGACGAGACATCACTTCGCTTTTGCCTTGTTAGATGGTGAATATTTTGTAAGCTTCCGTTTCTAATTCATACAGCACCAGCATACACGTCTGGGAATAGCGGTAAAGAAGATTGTAGAGTCTTTGGCAACAAGTGAAAAATTAAATTCTGTGCCTTATTTGCTAAACAAACGTGGTATAGTGATAGGAGGACAACGACCTGTTAGGCAATATGGCGGACCAATAGCTCTATATTATTAGTGTTATAGAATAAATGACAATGATGTAGTTCTGAAGCATACTTTTCATTAGATGCTTTTGCAATGACTCAATGTATACTTTTAATCGAACTAAGTATATATCCATGACTTGCTCATGAATTACGGCAGAACGATTCGGTGAAGAAAGTTTTCTGTCATGTCATTACGGAAGAAGTGAACGTGTCAATATTTTGCTATTTGTTCCATAATTATTTCTGAAGGGGTTAGATGTATTTTCCTAAAACATTTTTTCTTTTATATAATACCTACGTTGCATCCAAATGCCTATTCGTTGAAAAAATGCGGGCCATGTATTCAAAGGTGAAAGATCATAGGTTAATGGAAGTAGGGCATACATTGTACAACATTTCACTAAGTTGTTGGTTTGTTTTGTTTTGTTTTGTTTTGTTTTGTTTTTTTTGGGGGGGGGGGGGCATGATTCAAAGTGTCCTAAAACCTTGTATAATACATGTATTTAGTTTTGTAGTCACGACTCTTGCTATAAGTATGATGCCAAACTCTTCCCTCTCATACCCGAATGCAGCCGTTTCAGGGAAATAATTATGATAATGATTGTTAATGCTGAAGTGGTTCATAACATTCCATTGATACTATGTATAGAATTAAAGTGAATTTGACAATGGTATATGATATCCGCAATTTACTCTTTGACAGGTTCTATCATCCGATTAATAATGTATAAATTGAATATACAGTAGTCCCCTATTCAGTAACTACAGGTTAAGTTAGATAAGCTGCATTCATTTTGCACGCGACCATGGCGTCATAGCCAAAGATGACTGAATTCTGTAAATCTCTGTGTGCCTGCACAGGATTGGAAAACGAAACAACTTTCTGTGTATAGAACAACGAAACAGAAACTGGTGCATGCATTATTCTCAGTCACTTTGTTATGCATAATGATGGTTTGCTCATTGCAGTTCCGGAATCTCAGCTCGAGGGACTCGAATTGATCCCAAATCAGTCGACATGCGTGTATCACCCAAAACAATATCTGAACACAATTATAACTGCAGTCTTCCATAGTCTCTATTGTTTGCCGATAAGGGCTGGTATCAAGTTTGATTTTCATATTATTTACAGTGCCTTGTATTTAAATGTTTTCATCGAAATGCCCGTATACGGTATGCGTATCTCAGTTAACTCTTTAAACCATAGTTGTAATCTACGTGCCAAGAATCTCATGTTTTCAATAAGCGTGAACTCCAAGACATGTCGTGATAATGACTTTAAGACAATTGGCATCGTCATTATAAAACGAATTCCCCTTTTACAAGACACGTTTTAGATTTTAGATAGAAATATGGATTCGTTTGAATGCATACAAACAGCTTCTTACATTTTGTTTTTAAGATATGGTGTATACTTTAGAAGTGTAAGAAGCATGCTCTTGTTTTAGAGGCTTTGAGTACTGGTAAGAAGCATAATATGTTATTCTTATAGATTATGTGAATAAGTACGCATTCAAGAACGTTTTGAATAAAACGTATCCAGACAACTGCATATCATATTTTCACCTCTTCCTTCATGCAGATGTATACTCTTGCCGAGAAGGTTAACTGTTTGATAGATATAGTGCTCACCTTATTGAAAAGGTAATTGGGTACATTTTTGGTTTCAGTATATTATTCAAACGCAACTAAGTTAACTTTTACATTAACATTTTCACAACTCACAAATTCCACACGCACACACATTTCATGATTCACAAGATCCAAGTTACACTAATCCTATTTACTTTGCAGAGTGCAACAACATAAGTTATATACTGAGCAAATAGGCTTACATCAGTTCGCACTATTCAAGGTATAGAGTAGTTAAGGAACTAAATCGTACCCGATTATGTGATGCTAAGTTGCACCTTGAGATGATGGGCAATATTGCCCCTATAAAGGAGCAGGCGGTGACACTGACTTGCTCCTTTAAAGGAGCAATTTTGCAGCAGTCATGGAGCAAATGTGACCCGCTACAACAAAAAGGTCCTAAAGTCGCGCACGGTCGAAGCCGTGAAAATCGTGTTTGAAGTCAGAGCATTAAAATTGGTAAAAACTTACAATTTTCTGATGTTGATATATTATTGGAGTCTAACATGTCTTCCATCATCTGTCGAAATTTTGAAGCAAAATGATCAAAGGAATGACCAAAAAATAGCGATTTTCTGAGCCATGTTTTTTGGCGTTTCAACGAAGCAGAAACTGGTTCGAAAATTTGGATTGAGCGCCACAGATAGGTTCCGCCCCTAACAACGACCAGAGTGATGTCATTGGTCAGTTTGCTGCTTGCTGCTAACCGAAGCGTGAAGCTCGCACACTGCCTAGTCGACTGGTGCGTGCAGGCGGGGTGCGCTATGCTCAGCCGCTTCTCAAATCCTGGTCACTGATTGGTTGGTGAGGAGACCGCCGACGCTGATGTGCTTGAATGAACTCTTCAGGGGTTGCTAGTGCTTACCTTCTATTGTCCAGAGGTGAAAACTGATTTGCGTGTCCCTTGGTCGCGATTGTGTCGAAAGGAAGACCTTTAGGGCGCTTTTCTCGAAACTGTGATTTTCCAGACGTCTTGACATGCTCTCTTTTAAACATCGATATCTCCGCAGCCGATTATTTTTATAAAATGTGTTATATTTCCTTTAACGGCGCTAGTCGTTAAAAGGGGTTTACACTCGCTCACTGACTTGTTTTCTGCCTTTGAGGGCGTTCGGCGCTAGTCGGAGCCTGAGAGCAGGCGGCATACGCAAAGAGCGTCGCCGAAAACATGAACGAGTGATCTCCTTTGATGGTTCCCGATGGCGCAACCGCATTAGTACGCTTAGCAGTGCGCGTGGGAAAGCTGAACATTTAGCGTGGGAAAGTTTAGCAGTTAATGTGAGAAGGGATCATTCTGTGCGTGGATTTCACGGAGAGAGCATCAATTTTGGGCCCTCGCTTAAATTATTGTATAGAGCTATTCATTCGGATACAAAATCGTCAACTCTTGCTACGATCAGAGGCAGTGGAATTTCCAAGATGCCAAAACATTCGCAGCGGAAAGCTTCACGGGCTGCAGCATCGGCCAGCGCTCCTCCGGTACCGACAAGAGCAAGGAGGATTGCTCGAAATGCTCCCGCACCCAGTACACGCCGGGAAGGAACGACTACTCCCCCTCCAGTGTCCTCGCGATCCGCGGGGTCGGCGGCCCGAAGCTCAGCAGACGAACATAATACCAGCCGGGGCCCCGGCGCAAGTTCCGCTGTTGGGCAGCTGGACTACAGGGTGCAGACGGAGGACCGTGCTACGGGGCAGGCGGCCGGGAGAGCTCATGTGACGGCCCAGCCTGAGCAGGACATGGGTGGCGCGGTCGGCGATAACGGTGAGTACCCAAGTAATGAAGGGCTTCTAAGTGCCTTGGCCTACGGTGACCGTACATAAGGTTAATGAAATGCCTGGGGTCGAGGACGATGAACAGGGTCAGTCGTCAGACACTGGATTCCCGAAGCCTCCCCTGATGTCGACACCTAGGGAAGAGCTAGGTTCAACGGTTGCCATATCGACCAAAGAAAAGATATGGAAGGGCGAGTTTGTAGATTTGGGTTGTTTATTCAAGAATGCCCCGATTCAAAGTGATCAAACCTCTATACTCAGGTGCTGCACTAACTGCGACCAGCCCCAACGTGCAGCGTTGGGGCTGCGCCGTTTTTCGCATTCAGATCGAGGAGTTGTACAAAACGGTGCCGTTTCGGCGCTATATTTTCTTAATTTTTCAACAAAAACTACTAGGATTACTTACATGGGTCGATTAAACCTAAATGATTCATTTTGGTGACTGATGCATTTCATTGCTTATGATGCAGAAAATCTTACAAGGCGAATATCTTCAGCTCACCGATGCTCACTAAAACTCCCAACCACTTGCACATGCGCACAGCATGCATGCAGTGCAGTGCATTGACAGCTGTATTGCTGGCTACATGATGCATATTCATTTCACCTTATATGCACCGTGCGATGGTGCATCATTCATATCCTTGAGCGTCCGTAACGTTGACGTCATTGTTCACGCATGCGTAAATGCGTACTAATGGATATAGCAGCAAGTCTTTCCACTGTTGCACTAGGTCAGGCCGCTTATTACTCCTAAAATGTGGAAAATTTTGCAGTTTCTAGATAAATGGTTGAGAAGAACCAAATCGAAAATGTAATGCATATTTCATTTTTATTGTCACTGTGTTTATGATAGAAATTTAGCTGTGCTTTATTTGTGAAGTCGCCGTGAATGTGGCAATGGAGTTATTCGTGATTTTTGCTCCCGCTCAGCTGCGAGGTAGCCGCCAGGACCGCGCCTTGCGGCGCGGTCTCCGGGGCTAGTGCTACACTACAACTACAGCCGCAGCGCAAAGTCCCACGAATTACCACCATAGAGCAGTGAACTAGTGCCTTCACTGTATACGCGCGCATCAGTGTATACCGAGAGACACGGTTCCCGGGCGAGAGAGTTGTTCAGGTATATGGACGTCGTTAGATCTGCTGCCCGTTTTCCCGGCTATGGCTGGCGCACTAGAGTCGCGTTTCACCTCCCACTCATTCCGAATATGTGCTGCCACGGCGGCGGCAGTAGCGGGTTTTGACTCGCAGGTAATCCAGCAGATGGGGCGCTGGGTGACAAATACACATAAACGTTACATTCGTATAAATTTGGTAGGGGCAGAATAGTCCCTTACGTCATGTTGGGGACAGTTATGTTCGTTGCTTCATGTTGGTATAGTTACCAAAATAGTGGATATGTTTTTGTTATGTTGGTATATACTGTGGTATGCTGAGGAATGAGGGTCTTGCTCGCTATAACATTCAGTTTGAGCACATAAACTTTTGTAAATTAACATGTTAGATTATAGAGCAGTTCAAGTATGATTAACCCAGTTTAGCAGGGTTAACCCAGCTTAGAAATTGTGAATTATGTCGAAAAGTATGGACAATTTTACTATATACAAAGGCTTGGGCACATAGAGCAAATATTTGGTTGAGCTAGACGCTGCCGGGTGATAGTTTTCTTTGTTTTGCAGGCAGGCGAGGCCGGCGTACGATCCTGGTAGTTGGGGACTCGTAGCGTACTGGGCCGGGAGATTCGCAAGTCGAGAGGGAGTCCAAGCAATGAGGCAGCGGGCTCCAGTCCAATGGAGACGATATAGGGGGCTTCGACTCGGCCAGGTTCATAGCAGGCTGGAATCGATTCTTTCGTCTCAGCACTTCTGCAACTTGTCACACGTCATCATCCACGCGGGTACAAACGACATTGGGTTTTTTCCGAAGAAAGCACGGATGGAGCTGGTCTCAGAGACAATGTTTAAAATAAATTGCAGCAACTTCTTCCAGAAGCAATAATTGTTTAGTCGGAAATCCTGCCAAGGAGGAAATACGCCCGTTTTGCGGATTCCCACCAGAATCGGGCTGAATAGGATTCGCCTTGCTATGAACAAGCGAACACGCGCATGTTGTCCGCGAGCAGGTGCTCCTGTTATTACGCATCAAGCCATCCGACATCATGACGCCACTCTTTACAAACAGGACGGCATACACTTATCCGATGTTGGCATAGCACTATTTCTAAAAGACCTCAGAAGCGGGATAGCCGACATGATAATTGATATGATAATAATTAATAATTGATATGACTTATATAGCGCCAAATCCACTCTGCAGAGTGCTCTAGGCGCGGAAGGAACAGAAAGTGAAGGAGACAAAGACATACAAATATCAAATACATGTAATGAGTAATCAAATTGAAATAGACACGGGTAGTGAGGTTGGTAATGAAAGGTGTTCATAGATTGATAAGGGAGTCTATGAGATCGTTTTGAGTTCGATAACTCCAATGTTTGGTAGTAAATGTTTTGTAATGTTTTCTGGGGCTAGAGATAGTCATAAAATGCCTTTACTATGGATGTAAACTAGCTCTTGTTCCGATGTGTGCTTTCTAGATTAACGTTGTGTATAGCAAAACAACAACAACAAAATATGTGTAACGTGGATCTTTATTGCGTCCCCCCTTTTACCGCTGTACCGCTCTCCTGCGCATTGGCGGCGGGCTGTGCCCGTATGGCGGAAATTGTTCATTTCTGGGCCTCTGCGCAGATGTAGTTTATACAGTACATGAAATGTTTTCCACTTGTTATGTCAAACTCGTAGGGAAGGGTGTATTTCGGAATGTTTGTTTTATTAACAATTGTTATTGTGGCCATTTATGCATCAAGAGGCACCGTGAGGAAAGCCGGCGGGTCACGGACGCGCCCGCCTGTGACTAGTGCCGAGCACTTTTCTGATGCAGGGGGCTTTTGTATATGGGTCTGTACGCGCTTGTGGGTTCCGAGTTGAGTGGGCTCGCCTGTCAATCAGAGAAGTCCATTGTAGTTATACTCGATGGGGATACTTCTCTGATTACCATGCAGGGAGTCCTCCGACAAGGGCCTAAGAGGCAAGGCGGGATCCGGGGTGCTTGTCTGTAGGTGGCCCGTACGCAGAGAGCACTGCCATGTATATATGTTGTTGTATTCCACGGTGCAGATGCTCGTCATGAGATGAATACAAATTTGCGGAGAGAAAACCCGGGTCCTTCCAGAGTTAGACATAGCAGTGGCGTGTTTGAAAGCATTTACTACTTGGATAATATTTCTGTTTGTCGGTGTAAAATTACCGAATCCTGAAACCGGAAAGTATAATTGTGTATAACAAGCATTGGTATGATCATGTTTTTACTTTCTCGTCTATAAAGTGTACAACCCTATCATGTTATCATGAGTAACTATGTTATGTAATGTGGTAAGCACTTTTTGTTTTGGTAAACTTGTACTCTCCAATAAATCCACGAACATGCATACTCCACGCCATTCTCGGTTTGTATTTATGTCGGAAGTGCAGTGAGTGTAATTCCTTTAACGGCGCTAGTCGTTAAAAGGGGTTTACACTCGCTCACTGACTTGTTTTCTGCCTTTGAGGGCGTTCGGCGCTAGTCGGAGCCTGAGAGCAGGCGGCATACGCAAAGAGCGTCGCCGAAAACATGAACGAGTGATCTCCTTTGATGGTTCCCGATGGCGCAACCGCATTAGTACGCTTAGCAGTGCGCGTGGGAAAGCTGAACATTTAGCGTGGGAAAGTTTAGCAGTTAATGTGAGAAGGGATCATTCTGTGCGTGGATTTCACGGAGAGAGCATCAATTTTGGGCCCTCGCTTAAATTACCCACCCCATACCCACCCCCTATACTTTTTCCTATTAAAAATGCATTGATTATTTGTGAAAGTCGTCGATACACAAGTAAATTTGGAATTACTCGTATTATAATTAAATGCCTATTGACCTATCGATGTGACAGGTAATAGACATTGAGGAAAGTCGTGCTGTACAGCCAAAACTAATTATTGAATTAATAGGAATTTAATTTTTTGTATCTTATAGTTTGAGATCGTTGTCCTTAAACAAGTATGGACGGATATCGCGCTAAAGGCGGATTATAGGTCCAAGTGATGAGGGAATCGCAATGTGTGATCGTCTAAGGAATCCCAGACAAGACTATCTTGTTGTCGAAGTCTAGCTTGGCAGGTTGGGGCTTTTCTGCCATTTTTTCCGCAAAGGTTTTTTTTGGCAGTTTTTCACCCAATCCTGGGGTCTCCTTCCCTCCGGGGACGCGCGCGGCTTCGCGCCGTGGACGCGCGGCGGCGCTGGGGTTGTGTTCCTCACGGTACAGTGCATGGGCCCGTGGGGTGACGCAAATCTGGGTGGCGTCGCTTCGTGTTCAGGACTGGTGCGGTGCTGCGCGTCTTTTCTGGTGGGGATTGGTAGAGGCGGAAATTGTTCATTTCTGGGCCTCTGCGCAGATGTAGTTTATACAGTACATGAAATGTTTTCCACTTGTTATGTCAAACTCGTAGGGAAGGGTGTATTTCGGAATGTTTGTTTTATTAACAATTGTTATTGTGGCCATTTATGCATCAAGAGGCACCGTGAGGAAAGCCGGCGGGTCACGGACGCGCCCGCCTGTGACTAGTGCCGAGCACTTTTCTGATGCAGGGGGCTTTTGTATATGGGTCTGTACGCGCTTGTGGGTTCCGAGTTGAGTGGGCTCGCCTGTCAATCAGAGAAGTCCATTGTAGTTATACTCGATGGGGATACTTCTCGGATTACCATGCAGGGAGTCCTCCGACAAGGGCCTAAGAGGCAAGGCGGGATCCGGGGTGCTTGTCTGTAGGTGGCCCGTACGCAGAGAGCACTGCCATGTATATATGTTGTTGTATTCCACGGTGCAGATGCTCGTCATGAGATGAATACAAATTTGCGGAGAGAAAACCCGGGTCCTTCCAGAGTTAGACATAGCAGTGGCGTGTTTGAAAGCATTTACTACTTGGATAATATTTCTGTTTGTCGGTGTAAAATTACCGAATCCTGAAACCGGAAAGTATAATTGTGTATAACAAGCATTGGTATGATCATGTTTTTACTTTCTCGTCTATAAAGTGTACAACCCTATCATGTTATCATGAGTAACTATGTTATGTAATGTGGTAAGCACTTTTTGTTTTGGTAAACTTGTACTCTCCAATAAATCCACGAACATGCATACTCCACGCCATTCTCGGTTTGTATTTATGTCGGAAGTGCAGTGAGTGTAAATCAATTTAAAGCAGAAAAATTAGGGGATTATATCATGCAATTTTCAAATAATCGACCTCGCCCGACTTTAGGATCATTTTGTTGTAGCGGGTCACAAATAAGCACCACATAGGTGCAACATCATACCAATAAGGCACAAGATTGCACCCTCAAGAGAGGGTACATTCTTGCATCCTTCGGGCATAAAGTTGCACCTAAAGGTACGAGGTTGCGCCTTTTTCAAGGGGGCAAAGTTGCTCCCGAGGGTGTAACTTTCACCCTTTCTTGAGGGTACAAAGTAGCACCCAAAGTTCCAAGATTGCACCCTCAAAACAAGGCACAATCTTGGAACTTTGGGTGTTTCTTTGCACCCTCACGAAAGGATGTAAAGTTGCACCAAGATGTAAAGGCTACACGGGGTGCAAAGGTGCGCCGAAAGGTAAAGGGTGCAAGATCGCACCCTCAAGAAAGGTGCAACTTAGCACCCCTTAGTGTGGGTGGAAAGATGCACCCTCAAGAAGAGGTGCAATCTAGCACCACTCAGTGTGGGTGGAAAGATGTACCCAAGGGAACATTTTCGCACCCTCAATAGAGGGTTCAACTTTGCACCCTCTTTGCAGTATTATTTTATACACACGTGAATTCCTTCCTGTGAGCTACGTTTAATATGAGCGTGACCCAGTATTAGACACGTGTCAAGCCTTTGCAGACACAGAATTTTTTTCTTCATATTGTTTAAAGGTCATTTAAAACAAATTAGAATATATATTTATTTCTTTTAAGTTAAGAGGAGCAAAAATGTGGAGATCATGACCTGTGATACATGTTACGGGAAGTCTATATTTTTATGTGTACTCGGTTTTTTTTTTTTTTTCAACTACAAGGAATTACCTATGAGCTAATTGGATAAAGAAGCTGAGCATTCCTTTTTTTTTTCATCAGTTAATGTCAATGCTGGTGTATTATTCTTGAAAAGTTGGCATCTAAATGTCCTCCAAACCAAGTACTTTTTACACTGTATAAAATTATATTCCTGTGAGTTACGTTTCTTATGAGCATGACAGATCTGTAGACACGTGTCATAGTGGTTACAAACACTAAGTTTCCTTTGCTTTCGTCGTTATCAAGAAGCGATTTTGAACAATTTCAGATGTTCTGGGTTTTTTTCTATTTCGTTAAGAAAATGCAATAATGATTTCATGTAAAACATGTTAAGGAAAGTTGATAGTTTGGTTATTTTATCATTACTCATCTTCGTCTTTTCAACAAGAAGATGATACACATGAGCTCATTTGCTAAAGAAGTTGAAGGATGTTTAATTGCTGGTAGGGACGTAGGGACTTTTGTCATAACATTTTGCATCTTAATCCCTCGAAACTAAGTACATGCAGTATTAGTTTATAGATAACATAGTATTTTTGTTGTTGCTGTGAGCTTATTCATATGAATTTTAGACATGTTTCTCATATGTTTCTGTCATATGCTTTACTGAAGAACAGCAAATGTTGAGTTTATTGGCAAGAGAGGTTGATCATTACTTTACATTTAAGTTCATTGAAGTGCCGGAGCATAAACTTGTCTTGAAATATTAGCATCCAAAACCCTCCAAACCAAAAAACGTGCAATACTAGACACGACAGGAATTCCTTGTTGTTGTGAGTTATGTTTCTTAAAAAACACTGATTTTTTCTGCTTTTGCAATGTACTATGTTCAAAAACACTCTTGAACAATTTTCAGATTTCGTTTCTTTCTTAAGAGAAGAAAACGGTGAGGTCATGTGAAGCATGTTCCTATAAGTTTTATTTCGTTAATAATTTTTCTTTACCCATCTCCTCAACCGTAAGGTGATACGGTACCTTAAAAAGTCATAGGCCAAAGGTGTTGAGCTTTACTTCCCCTTTTTAAAGTAAATTTAAGAGCTGGGGCATTATTTTTAAAAAGTTGGCATTTTAAGCTATGTAAACCGAGGACGAGTCTTACTGAATGGATTTCTTGTTGCAGTAGAATTGTATTTTTTATGAGCTTGATGGAGTATTAGACAATTGGAGTGTTTGCAAAAACTGTTAATGTATTCCCTTTTGCTAATGTCCAAAGAGTTCATTTGCCAAGTTTTGATTGTCTTTTGTTTTAATCATCAGGGGTTTGTTTTATCATGGTCATAGAGGAAAGAAACTTAATTATAAAAAAAAGCCTTCATAATATAAGAAGAGATACTGTAGGAGACAATTTCATCAAAAGTTGTGATTTCCAACATTTCCAAAATGCAATTGATGAATATTTCTCCCCAGGGCACAGAAAGAAAGTAGTTTTTGGTCTTTTTTTTTTTTCACGTCAGTATGTTATAATACCCGCGGGTTTACGCCCATCCCACCAATTTCCATCCGGATACTGTACCCGGCCCTGTTTTTTTGTTTTTTGTTTTTTATTTTTGTTTTACACTGCAAAGAAAATGAGAACACTGATGTTTGAGAAAATCCCGACATGTTTGATTGGGCAATTCTTTTTTGATGTCTATTATTCTTTCCAAATAAGTTTTTTGGTTATCACTGAGGACAAATACAGATACCCTATTTCTTCTACCAAAACCACAGCACTGTATATTCTCATATTTCTACAGTATTTCGTCTCAACACTTGCCCTATTGATATTTCAAAGCATGTTTCCCTGTGAGCTCAAGAAACTCCCCCATTAAAGGAGACCTCCGGGTGATTCTCAGATTTTTACATTTGTACAACTATGAATTAGTTATACTGAGGACAGAGTTTCAGAATTTGTGATAAGTGGGATGAAGAATAAGAATATTTTCAAAAAATAGAACAAATTGCAATGAACAAGGATGATGACATGGGAGAGTCACCATAAGAATGCATGAGTTGGGGCTCAAGGAAGCAGAACAAAAAAATAAGGCATGCATAGACAGGTGAACTCGCAAGCAAGCGGTATAGTTATGGAATTACACTGCTATCATTTCTGAAATATGTGAACCTTATAGCTGGTAAAATTGGGTCTCTGAGAGCGTCTGGGGGCTACGCCCCACCACTTAAAGCGTCTGGCAACGGTCATGCATTTATTCTGTAAGTGTAAGAACAAGTTCCAGTGGGTTTCATGGGGTTACTTTCCTAATTTTCAGCTAGGCTAGCCTAGCTGGTAAGAGTTTGGTCTTTGGGGCGTCTGGCGGCTATTGTCTGGCTACAATCATTCAATTATCCTTTGAATGTATCACAAGAACAAGTTCCAGTGGGTTTCAGGAGGTTATTTTTCCAGCTATATATAGGCTAGTCTAGCTGGTAAAATTGGGTCTTTGAGGGCGTCTGGCGGCTACCCCCCCCCCCCCCCACCCCTACCACCATTTAAAACGTCTGGCAACGGTCATGCATATATCCTGTAAGTGTAAAGAACAAGTTCCAGTGGGTTTCACAAGGTTACTTGTTCAGCTAGGCAAGCCTAGCTGGAAAAAGTTGGGTCTTTAAGGGCGTCTGGCGGCTACCCCCCACCACTTAAAACGTCTGGCAATGGTCATTCATTTATCCTGTAAGTGTAACGAACAAGTTCCAGTGGGTTACATTAGGTTACTTTTTCAGCTAGGCTAGCCTAGCTGGAAAAATTTGGGTCTTTAAGGGCGTCTGGCGGCTACCCCCCACCACTTAAAACGTCTGGCAATGGTCATTCATTTATCCTGTAAGTGTAACGAACAAGTTCCAGTTGTTTTCATGGGGTTACTTTTCCAGCTAGGCTGGCCTAGCTGGAAAAATTTGGGTCTTTAAGGGCGTCTGGCGGCTACCCCCCACCACTTAAAACGTCTGGCAATGGTCATTCATTAATCCTGTAAGTGTAACGAACACGTTCCAGTGGTTTTCATGAGGTTACTTTTTCAGCTAGGCTAGCCTAGCTGGAGTTGGGCCTTTAACCCTATCCTAACTGGGGGGGGGGGGGGGGTCAAATTGACCCCCCCTTGACGTTTCGCGCCATGATTCCGCAACGCGCAAAGATTTTGCCGCGTCGTTTCATGACTTTTTTCATTCGAGTCTCCCGCATATTTTGAGACCAAATTTGCGACGTCCGGGTACACCGTTCTGAAGTTATGCAATGTTTTGCATATGCATGTCAACCCGAAAAACGCTCAAATTCATGATTTCGTGTGCAAATCCAATGCAAACTGTGTTTTTTTGTTTAATAGATTATTTCAACTTTTAACCATTGAAATAAATCAATTCTAATGTAGATAAGCTTGAAAAAGTGCCTCCAACAAATTTTGGCAAAAAAACAATAGAAAACAAAAGATCGAAAAAACAATAAAATACATAAGAAATTAACAAAACAATAAAAAACAAAAGAAAATGATTTTGATTGCGCTATTTTTTTACTAGAAAATTGTTTGATGTGTCTTGAGGAACTCTGACACAAAAATTTAATAATCCTTCAGTCTTTTTGATGGAGTTATAGGTGAAAATATGATTTCATGCGTTAATTTGCATAATTAATTTATTAAAAAATATGAAATCAAAATTTTTCTATTGTATGACCATGTAATCTTGTAGTTGACATCCGGCTCTATGTTCAGGCAAAATTTTGCGGCGATCGCGCGATCGGCGGCCGAGATCTGAAGGGGGGGTCAAATTGACCCCCCCCCCCCCCAGTAAAAACTTGGTCTCAAATAGCCCAGTTAGAATAGGGTTAAGAGCGTCTGGCGGCTACCCCCCACCACTTAAAACGTCTGGCAATGGTCATTCATTTATCCTGTAAGTGTAACGAACAAGTTCCAGTTGTTTTCATGGGGTTACTTTTCCAGCTAGGCTAGCCTAATTTTGAGGGGTCCTTTTTTTGGCCCTCCTGGCCACACCCACCACCGATGACCAGCCAGACGTGCATTTCCATACTTAGGGGCATATGTACTAAATTGCTATATACATAAAAATTGGTAACCTTTTCAGCTAGGCTGACCCCCGCTGGCTCCCGGACTATGTCCCCCAGGAGACGTCCCCGGGGCAGTTGTCCTCAGGGGAAGTTGTCCTCCGGGGGAGTTGTCCTCCGGGGGAGTTGTCCTTCGGGGGAGTTGTCCCCCGGGGCAGTTGTCCCCCGGGGGAGTCGTCCCCCGGGGGAGTCGTCCTCCGGGGGAGACATCCTCCGGGGGAGTAGTCCTCCGGGGGAGACGTCCTCCGGGGGAGTTGTCAGGTGGGAGTAGTCCCCGGGGGAGTTGTCCTCCGGGGGACAAGTCCTAGACCCGTACAATATACATACAATATTCGAAAATGAAATGATAATTGTGGGGGGGGGGGGGGAAGAAAGCACACTAACGGATGTTAAGAGAAAAAAAATGTATTCAAACAGAATAAGGGATTGAATAATGGGAAGGAAGAAAAAAATAACTTGGACTTGGACACACAGTTACAGGGACAAGAGTAAAGAGGGTGAAATAAAGGCAATGACTTACAAGATATCCAGTGCTTAACTAAGATGTAGCTCAGCATTAATCAATGAAGAAAAAATATAAAACCAATAAAGCAGATTATATCAAAAGCCTACATATATCTAATTATTCATAAAGATGTGAATCTAACACTCAGCCCTATTTAAAGATTACAATTTATGGAACTCTTCATCAACAGTGGAAACACATGTATGTATTCCCTCTGACAAATTTCATAGTGTAAAAAAAAATATGCAGGTTCAAATTTCAATAAACAGAAGCAAGGTCAAAATATTTGACACAAGTTGTATGTCACACAAATCTTTAGTACAGTAGGACCTCAGTAAACAGAACAATTTGAAAAAGGTCCCAATCGCCATTCATAAAACAGACTCACATTATGCACAAAAATGTATACTTATAACTATGCAAATTATTTCGTCTGAAGAACAGTAATACAAAAAAACAAACAAACAAATTATAATAGAAATTTACATGATGTAAAAGCAGGGCTAGACACATAATTTTTGGCTAGTGGCCCGTTTCGGGTTTAAAATCTTTAAAATTGAAATGTTGGTGGTCCGAATAAGATACTCTTATGTAGTTGCCTGAAATAAAAGCGCAAGTACCAATTTCTTTCCCACCTTAGTTGCTAGATTCCCAGTTTAACGACGCGGAGGATACACGTCCGTTTGGCAGGGATATTTTCTCATTTGATTTTTTTTTTTTTTTTGGGGGGGGGGGGAGGGGATGCAATGAAAACAGAAGTAATTTAATATCCATTTTCCACGAAGAACTTTACAAAAGTAATATACAAAGAAAACAAAATAGTCACGTACTAAGTTAAGAAGCAAAGATGCATTGTACTTTCTAAATGATGTATAAAATGGAGGGGAAGCGGAAGAAAAAAACAACATTCTCCTCGAGGCCATTATTCATATGTGACAGAAAAATGTTGCCCTTGGAGAAACGTATTTATAACGACACACAGCTCATCGGACATCCACATCAAAACTAGCAAACAAACAAAAGACAACAAACAAACAAACAAACACACAAACAAATACAACCCTTTAAGAAGCCATATACAGAATCGTCTTCTTTTAACAACGAATGAGGATGGAAAGAGGAGGGGTAAGAATTATTTCTACACCAGAAAGTCCACCCGGCAAAAGTTTTCACAGTTATGCTGTCTTGATTTGGAGTCTCTATGAGTCTTCTACCGCCGTTTACATGGCAATCACTTGGATGATTAAATACGTTTGTGAGTGCTGTTTATGCAATCTTATGCGGAGCCCTTTACAATAAGAAGGCTCCATTTATTATATCCTGTATTTAAAAAGAGAGTTTTCCTGTCAAACCGGCCATTACAAGTGCAGTCCCAATTATTTGATATTCATAATCATAACAAGACCTGGAGTAATATGGTATCTACAGCAAGAAGAATTCGGCACAGTGAGACAGCGCATACAATGTGGTAGGTACTCCCTGAGAGCATGAAGCTCAAAAGCAGAGCTGTTCATTAGTTTTCATGTAGGAAAGTTGCTGGTAGACCCTATTAGAATATTTTTAGTACACATCATCACAATGTTACACGTTGGCCTAGTAAACTGATCTTTCTCTTCTTTTTCTTTCTTTTGTACAAAAAAAGGTGAACGATTGCAAGAAAAAAGAAATAACCAAGAAATCACAACAGACAAGATATGAAATGAATTTGAAATAACATTTGACGAAAATGACCGCTAAAAGACGAAATTGCTTTTAATATCATTTGTGCAGCGAGTGTGACGGACGAATGACGAGAAAGTGTGACAAAATTGATCAAAGTGAACAGACTTTGTTCGAAATAATCGACGAAAGACGAATTTGAACTTGTATTGACATATTCCAGATTTCCCGGGAAGAAATTGAAATAGAAATGTATTACCGTGGCTTTGAATGAACGAAATAGTGTGAAAATGAAATGAAATAAAAATGAATGGAAAACGTAAAAAGAAAAGAAAACCTGTTATACTATTCTTTCAGACTCTCCGGGTATGGGACTCCAGCTATTATAATTTCACATAGCTAGCTGAATCTTGCGTGCCACACGTTATACACGGATGCGCATTTATCACATTAATAACGTGAGGCTGTGGAAGGCAATTGTAGGCTTGCTCCTTCAGGCTTTCAATCACTTCGGCACTCCGCCTATCTGGAATTTACATATTGAGATCAGCTCTGCCTCCATGAAGTTTTATTATTTGTGGCTGCATTGTATTTTCAAGTATGAGACAATTTTGTATACTCCCGTTTCGGGTCCAAAGTCCAGATATCAGTCGTAACTCTCCTTTATACCAGTAACATTGCCACCTTATCATTCGCACACTGTCTTCGTGCTAAATCCATGTACATGTATAATATGGCCTGTATTCGCGGGGATTCCCCGTTTGTGTCGAAAAGCCCATGTATACTGGTAGGAAATAAATTGTATATATGTTTGATGTGAGTCACCTCAGGTTTGAGACATTATTCAATTCGCCTGTCGAATTTCGATGTCGATCATACCTTCGTGTTAAAATCACGATCCAAACCTATGGAATTGGCAGCCATTGTGTGGAACTACAGCGGAACGATTCAGGTGAGGTCACACAATGAACTGCAAACTCGCACGTAGGCGCCTCGTGGTTTAGCAGACACGCGATAGTACAGTGTAACAGCTTCTTGATGTGAAGGAACGGTAGTGTTTATCATTCGCTGGAGCTGCTCATTTTTCGACACTTGTCAACATTTCTACTGTGTGGTAAGTAAAAGCTAACGAGACACATTCTTGTAGTAGCCTGCTTATCTGCACCAATCTAGATGCCACCAGTCATGAAGTATTTTATATAAGTATTAAAAGCACATTGATTAGTGTAAAAGAACCCCCCACTTCACGATTCCTCCCAAGAGGAAAGGAGCACAAGCGTTGGGCTAGTAGTAGCCTTCATTGCGGGGATGACGGAATATCCATTTTATACCTTTCGTTGATTTAGAACAGCACGGACATGTATTTGTCAGTGTACATGATGGCAACAAAGCATGGATCACGGCAATGGAGTCTTGTTTACAAAAAAGAAATAAATAAGTGAACATAGGAAACAGGTCCTTTCTTTTGGTCGTCTTTTATTGCAATGCTGAACAATAACCTTTTGTGAGAGGCAAGAATTCCAAACAAACAAAGTTAGCATACTCACCAGGTAGCAATACACTGTGATATATGACTTCCTGGTCTAATCAGTAGATCATAACAAACAACAAGAGGCACATCAATGCAGCCTCAGATATAATAAAATAGCAACATGTCTCTTTTATATGCACTCTGCACCTGACGGATGTAACAGCATTTCAGTTGTATTACCTCCAACATAGTTTTGCAAGCTTTTCCAGACAAATACTACTTTGTGGTTGAATTATTGGTTACAACAACTTAAATGTGTGGACTTTTGTGGTTAATATAAGTGTTAATGCAAGATCCCTTTACCCCGCTGAGCCCGTTGGCCTCTTATAAAACATTTTCGCAAAGGGTGAAGATTTTAGAAATTGTCGGTATAGCGGAGCAACTATGCTAGACTAGAGTCGTGAGCGATTAAGGATATGTACGCAGAAAAAAGAAAGATAGTGAGCATTTGAATAAATTCACATGCCCGATAGGCCAATATTCATGCTGACTTACGATTCATATTAAATTTGAATTCATCGCACTTATCCAAGTTTCCTTATATTGGAATTTCTCCGATGACCATTTTATCAGAAAAGAAATATGGGAAACAACATTAACGCATTAACCGTTGACCCCAATTGGCAGCACCCCATGATAAAAATGGACCTAAATAAGGTCAAAATCTATTCCTTTGTGATATCGTTATTTCCTTGTCCAGTACAGAATATATTAACTTCGAGGGGACTGGATAACTGCAGCTCCAACATTGTGTACCGAAACAGTGATTTAAAATACCCATTAGACGGATGCATCACGTATTCACTTGCCTCAAGTTAATAATGACCTAAAAATACGACTAAAATTATTTTTGAAAGGTATATAAGGGTAACTGACTTTAACAATATGTATCATTACTCTAAGTGTAATTTTTCTCCTACTTCTGGATATCATCTGGTGTTTGACTATTAAATCGTAATGTATATTTATCTCACGGGGACTAGATTACCGCACCTATATAGAATATTTTGTTTCAAAATAGTAATAAAATTTAAGAAATAAAAGGATGCCTCAGTATTCACTTTAATGAAGTTCATGGTTACTTTGGAATATGACGTCAATTAATCATACAGAAAAAGCAGTTTTCATGTCATTTAAACAATCATTCATCATTCAGGCTTATGTAAATATATTTTTACATGAATTCTGTTATTGCCTGCCAAATGCAAATTTCATGTTGTAGTATAGATGTGGAGGAGAAAATGTATGAGCAAAATATCGCTGTTACATTGGTAATTTTCGTAATCTCCACGGTAAGGCCTATACCTTAACCTCCAAGGTAAGGCCTATATCTTTAGTACTTGTTGTAATTATGTCATTCAAGTATGTACAATGACGCCAAACACGGGAATTACCAGGAACATTGTAACGTGGATAAATATCTCGTAAGGGGTGGCAAGGGAGTTGAGGCACAAAACCTCCTTAAAGTAAAACGTTATGATTGAATTGAAGAGGAGAGGGAAAGCGAGAGAGAGAGAGAGAGAGAGAGTGTGTGTGTGTGTGTGTGTGATAGAGAATTAAAAAAATAGAAGCATTGATGAACATAAATAACGGCAATCAGATGTTATTGTTTACCCAGAATATTGACCCCTCTTTAGACATTGGATCAGCATTATGTCCCAAGTTAAATCTTTGGCACCCTCTTTACTATGCATATATAAGATGGTCTACTCTACCCTTCATACTTGAATAGAACAATGCACTTGTAATCATAGTGCGCTATTATTTCTTGGCACGATACATAGGGCTTTAAGGTTGTTTTATGTACAAGTGTATTTATTCTTTGCTGGCAGAGTTTTTTTCTTTTCGTCGTTAGGAAAATGTTTAACAAAATGGCTTACCAGAGGACCGTTGCTATCTTCACTGCATGTCTTATGGTGATCTGTAAAAAAATTGGTAAGTTACAAAATGCTAACAAGGTAGTTATTGCTATTTAGAAAGAAAGAATGTGAAGATAGAAAATACGATGGTTCATAATTAGACGAATAGGCATTTGTCCACATCACTTTGTGTTCTTCTCTGTCTTCTTATTTTTGTAATAACGATAGTAGAATTGTTTGGTGTAATTTGCACTAAATTCAATTTTTTGTCATACATGTTTGTTTCAAAAAAGTATGGGATGTATTATGTTTTTTTTTTTCTACTACTTTTTCCTCTCGAAATCATGACTTTAGCTCTGGAAAGATTAGTGTTATAAGTAGTTTTCTGTATGAAAAAAACGCTGAAAAGGATCAATGATATATAACATCTTGGTTTCATTTAAAGCCAATCAGGTGAAAGGTCAGATCCGCAGTGTCTCGTTACGTGCCTTTACGTACAAAGCACTCAAATAAAATGTGTGAACATAACTGATATCCATATAAGACGGCTTGTGAGAAGCCAGGTGAAAGTTGGTAAAATAGGGTCTTACGCAACCAAAAAATATGATACAAAATATAAAATCACAACTTCAAGAAAGTTTCCAGGACGTTTTAAAATGGCACAAGGAATGTTGCCAGGAATGAATTGATGTCATTGAACTTGAAGAGGAGGTGGGTTAATGGAGGCTTCAATGTATATACAACAACATAAACTTTGAATTGGAATGTGTTTATTGTGTCATTTGTGTTCAATTGTTGAACAGATTGTCAGATTCCAGATGACGTCGTGGTTGTTGATCGCCATTCAGTTTTGTTAAGAGGTCTTCCGGGGAAACTCAAGTGTCAGTTCTCCGTTGTGCCACAGGCAGTGTACTGGCTCAAAGGTGATTACTGTACGAGAGAAAGAGTGTTATATGTTTATTTTTGGCTCTTGGTTAGAATTTTGGCGATTTGACGCACCCATAGAGCGAATTAGACACATGTCATTCTCCTATCACGCACAACTTAGCTTTTTCAAATAACCATGCTTTTCGTCTCCTACTATATATCATAGTAAAAATGTGAAGCAAAATTAATTTCGAGCTTGTCTATTGTCTGGTTAAAACACACACACACACACACACACACACACAAAATTGCAACAACAACAACAACAACAACAGCAAACAGGCAAGCCAGTAAGGAAAGAACACACATACATCAGCAAAGAAGAGCAATATCAAAGGTTATTCTTTTTTCCTTTTCTAAGAATAAGAATGAACCTGTATTTTTGGAACAACGCCGGGAGAGAAGCAGATGACATTATATCCGTTCACAAGTACAAAACATGCCGACTATGCATTATCATTAGGAGATATCCAATGTCTGTTTGTTTGTTTGTTTTTGTTTTTTGTTATGTAATCGAACATTGATTTGGTTCAGAGGAATACAGAACCGCTAAAACAATTATTAGGACAATAAAATTGTCCACCACTGCACGTATTCTACAGGACTATACTTCTTCGGTTATCATTAAAAGCTATTCTCTAAAAACACGACTCTCTAGAAAAACAAGGTTTGTCCTTCCTCCGACACAAGTTTCCCTGTTTGTGCCTACTTTTGCATTTAATGTGCTCATAAATGTAAGTAGAAGTGAAATCAGCTATGGCGTAGTATGAACGTCTTTCCTTAATTTTCTCTTGTCTCTTGCCTGACCTTGCCTCCAGAACCTACTCCAAATTCTGTCACCCTTTTGGTTAGTTTGTATCGGAATGTGACCGATGGTAGCCGTTACCGTAGTGGAGATATGACGATCGACTCAAATTACTCGCTGATCATCCACACAGTCAATAACGAAAACGCTGGGCGATATTACTGCAGAGTGGCTGATATCAGGAACAACCTTATTCAAAACTATACGGATGTGTCTGTCAGAGGTCTGTTCGTATTGTATAAAATTTGAATAAAGATGCAATGCATCAATGCATGCAAATAGTGACTATATCCTTACTTTATAATTTATTTCTGGGCTGTAAAGATAAAGGTAGCAACCATTAGGGTATTCCTGAAAAGATTTATATACAAAATGATTCGTTTGCAAGGCTATATCTCTCGGTCGATCGCATCTAGCTATCAAGCAGCTTGAATAATATTCTAGTCTCTGGATAGTAGAAATGACGATCCTTATTAAACAAATAATTGTCATGTCTAAAGTTGACACAATTAGACCTTATCTAGCTTCTTGAGTTTGATATAATCTGGGTCAGTGGACGTAATCGAATTGCTTGACTCTCCAAACCTTTTCTTTGTTTCGAAGGGAAAAAATGAAGGATAATGGTGCTGATACCGTTAAAATATTAATACATCCCTTATGTCAGTCACATGGAGTCGTTAATTCTTGTAACGCTGGCATCATAATATCGTGGACATGACTGTTTACAGAATGTTTGTTACTTGCATGTTCTTAGGGCTAACTGATGACACTAAGATTTTGTTTGCTTGGATTTCATTCTAGAACCGGATTTCCTCACGGTCGATGAATGTTCGAGTTCAGACTGCTCCATTAGTTACAACGGAAAAGGTACAACACTGCAATGTCAGGCAGTTAACGTGCCGCAGGAGTTTATCACCATATACTGGCTCCCCAATGGAGTCAATCAAAAACAAAATTTGGTTACTGTAAGCAATAACGAAGGAACACAGAACATCTATGCCACCGCAATGCTAACTCCAGATTTGACTGGAACATTAAAGTTTAGCATGAATTGTGTTTATTCTAATTTCTTTACAGCTCCGCCCCCTCCGGATTTCCTCACGGTCACAGGATGTTCGAGTTCGGACTGCTCCTTGAATTACGACCTAGAACGTACGACACTGCAATGTCAGGCAGTTAACGTGGAGCAAGATCTCATCAACATATGAAGAGCTTGCAACCAAAAGGCGCTAAATCCATTCCGGCTACTTTCGAGTAAATTGATGTTTTTTAATTACACATATTACAGCTTGTTTATTCATTAGCTCTATGCTCCTAGTGGAAGAGCCATCACAGTAGGTAATAAAAATGCACATTAAAAAAATCCTGCACACACCATTTATTTTTTATGAATTTTTATATTTCAGATTTTTTAGGATTTAGCGCCTTTTGGAAGAAATCATGGATTTAGCGCCTTTTGGAAGAAATATTTTTGAGTTGTTCAATAACATTGGTATTAGGGAATGTCATTAATGTGCAATCCAGGTAAATACTAGAGAACTGCATAAATTTACATCACAGTAGCCACACATACCCACACACACACACACCCACACACACACACACCCATCCAAACACACACCCACATACACATACACACACAAATGCACCAAAACACACAAACATCAAAATGTGAAATCTTTCCCAGCATGCTGCTTTTAATTTTACTCATAATAGCAGCATACTGTACACCTATTCATTATACATTCCACGCATGCAAAATACAACTGCAGCAGCAACAACAAATAAAATACTTTGATCTCCTAATGACACTTTGCATTGAATATCATGAAGTCTATACAGAAGGTACAGTGACTCAAGGAAAGTGAGGACTTGCAGAGATTGTGAAATCATGTTGACTGATCTAGTATTTACTTCAGGTGAAAATAAAATACAGGTTGTCATGCAGAAATCTGACTGCAACAGACATGAAAACAAATCACTATGATAAGCCCTCACATTGTATGCTTTACCTATTAATACTAAGAAAGCATCGCAAGGCTTTGCTGGAGGCTTTTTGATTTGGACTAACCAAACATCTGTTAAAAAAAAAAATGTCAATTTTGCTAAAACTGTAGTACTTATTAAGAAGGCAACAGATGCACATGAAAGCACATCTGTGGATAAAACTCTTTGTTTATACATAAGTCAACAGCAATAAGGCCTACATCTAGGCATCTGTGCTGTGAATCACATTGTCTTTTTTTGTCTTCTTACCATGTTCATTTCTAAAAAGTAAAAATTGAGTCATTTACAGCCAAAACAGGAGGTTTACCTCATGAAATGCATACCATCAAGTCCATGGCAGAATATCTCAACTAGTTAAAGTGCCTGCCCTAGGAATCATAATGTCTTGCCATAAGCTCGAGTCAGAGTTCCGTTCATCATTGGTGGCCACTGTTGCTTCATCCTCATTGCCTGAGATGTCCACTGTATTCAATATCAAGGAAGTCATTCAAAGCACTGGCCACTTGGTTAGTCCCTCGCCCAATTCCTGTCCACTGCCTCAATGTAAGCAATATAACCTTGATGTTGTTGTCCAGGGATGTTTTCTCCTCCTCTCAGCTTATGTTCAATGATGTCAAAAACACATAGCTACTCGAAGTACGTTTCACCTACCGGCATACTCAAGAAAGCTTGATTCAGCATTCAATGAGATTAAGACCACTGTGATGGTTCCATTGTCTGGTTCAGTACGCATGAGCTCAGAAATGAACAATAACCTCTGTGATTTCTCGCAATCCTCTGATTCACTTAAGAAATCTTGGCCTTTCATGTACTGCTATGAATGCACCCTGTCACCCTCCTGGTATAAGGCATGGTAAATGTCATCGATGTGCGCTTCTTCTTCTTCTTGCGTATGAGGCAGCAGCAGCTAAATAACGTCCCTCAGTTGTTGTAGCCAAGTTACAGTCTCAGGAGTAGGGTGTGTCAGGTCCATGTTGTCAGGAGGGCGGAGATCAGGGCACTCACTCAAGATGTGTTGAGCAGTCTGTTCTGGTGCACCACACTGGCAGGCTGCTGACGGGCGTAGCCCCCACCGATGCATGGCTGCGTTGAAAGGCCCAACTCAGGTTCGAATCCGATTTAATGACACCCACTCCCTCCTTGGGAGGTTTGCTCCTAGGGGGACAGATGTATTGGGCGTGACAACGAGTTGGGCAGGTCGTTGGGTGTCTTGCCAGCTCAGTGACACTTGCTGCTTGCAGATATGCTGTAGGTTGTATGACTTCCAAGGATGATTTGCCATTAACCTGAATTGGGAGAAGAATAAGAGAATTCAATCAAAAGTAATTAATACCGATGGCTTAGAATATCTGTCCACGAGTAGCAAACACAACCTCAAACTTCCAATTTTGATACACTTCTCAATAGCTTCTAGACAGCCATAGTGATTTGGAGCAACACTTACTCTACTAAAAGACCAAAAAGAAAGGGACTAGTTTGATTTACATATTTTTTAACATAATTTTTTAATGTTTAATACAACAATAAAAAAAAACACACTAATGCAATCATATCAGGATTATAAGATCCATCAGTGAATATTAGACAGGCTCTATCTAATTCTGTCATTACCAGGGCAATGCACCCGTGCTGCATAGACCAACTCGAACAGTTAGAAAAGTAGGTAACCAGGTCATTACCATTGCAACACAGCATAAGCAGTACTGTATAGACTGACTTGAATAGTTACACGCTGTAGATCTACAGAAAACTTAACTGAGAAAATGAGTCAAGGTAACTTCATTTATTGATTACAGTTCCTTCAACAGATAATTAGTGACATACATAGTACTTGTGAAATGGACCCCACCACTGTCTCTCTCTCATCAGTACTAAATAATACGGCAGCTTGCCTGTTACATCCCCACCATGTGGTGTTCAATATGGTGCTTTCTTGCACAATACAGGGCTAATACTGAGGAATGTGGCCCCACCAACGACACTTTAATATGCATGATTGATACAGCAACAGGACCGGTTTCCACTGCATACAATGTAGCAATACACTTCATTTGGCATACTCGTGAAGTAGGCCCCACCACTGCGTGTCAGTACTAATACTACAGCGGCTCGCCTGTTTATACTCGTGAATTCAGCCCCACCGTGTGGCGTTCATCGGTACATAAGCACAGCGTTGGGGCTTTCTTCCACAGTATAATACTTGTGAATGCGGCCCCACCAATCGGTGTTTACGAGCAATTGATACAGAGGCGGGGCCGATTTCCACAGCATAGTCCTCCCTTTCTCCCTTTTTTTTTTCCTTTGGTCTTCATGTTTTATTCTTGGAAAGACTCCCTAATGTCCCTCAACTAATTCAACAGCCAATTCAACTATAAGTACAACCCTAACCTAACCTTAAACCCTAACCCTAACCTAACCTTGCTTGATTGCTAAATGCACGAGTGCACGCACACTGCTGTGGGGCCGATTTCACGATTTTGCCCTTCATTCTATCCTTAGAATTGGAAAGACTTCCTCATGACCCTTGATTATTCTTACAATAAGTATACAACCCTACGCTACCGGGCCTAGTAACTAACGGCATACCAGGGTACTTGTTAAATAGGCCCCACCACTGCATGTCAGTATTGGTTCACAGCGGCTCGCCTGTTTATACACACGCAGCCCTGTTGCTGTAAGTTCACCCTATGTCAGTAACGTTAGTAGTAATTTACCTTGCTTGGTATTGCATCGCCGAAAAGTACCCTGTTTATACACACGCAGCCCTGTTGCTGTAAGTCCACCCTATACGTTAGTAGTAGGCCTACTGGTAATTTACCTTGCTTGGTATTGCATCGCCGAAAAGTACCGGTAAATTTACTCTGTTTATACACACGCAGCCCTGTTGCTGTAATTCCACCCTATAATATCTGGTAGTAGCTACAAGGAGTATAGGCCTAGTACTAGTAGTAGTAAATTTACCTTGCTAAGCTTGGTATTGCATCGCCGAGCAGAACCCGTAGATCAAAAGCTTTAATTTACTAAAACATATTATGTAGTACTAACATTTAATAGAGCTCTAACGTTAGAGCTCTACACTACAGCCTTGTACAGGTAAACATTTAGCTGGTAGCCAACACGTAAAATACATAGACTAATTTACATTGATGCACGACGAGCCCTGTTTGTGGTGCCGCCAGTGCATGGTGGGGCCCATTTCACAATTTTCCCCAGCAAATCATTGATCCCAGTGAATGATTAATTATAAGATTTGTAATAAAACCCAAATTTGACATTCTACGTTGCCCATAAATCAACTCAACATGTTCAAAGTAGGGTATGATGCCCATCTCGGTCCCAACACCAAGATGCACATATGGGACTGACTTAATCTGGGCGTCGTACAGATAAGTAAACTCACCTTTCACAGCGGTATTTCCACTGCTTAGCCTTGCATTTCTTCAACACTGCTTCATTTTTCCACTTTTCGTACCACTTTTTAGATCACCGGCAGTCTTGGGTCTTTCATCCATTATGAAGCTGTCATGTACTTTCGACTGATAGCCATGGTTCTGTACAGCACTACAGACAACAGTGGTAGTGATCCATGACCGTGAAGAATTGCCATTGAACTATGTAGTGCAGTATCGCTGCATGTAATAGTACGTGTTGCATGTTCTCATTGGTCAGAGCACCACTAGCTGGCGTGCTTTGACCAATCAGAGACCGGAATAGAGAAATTGGATATAGCGCCTTTTGGTTGAAAGCAAAAATGGATTTAGCGCCTTTTGGTTGAAAGCGTGAATTTCATGTCTGATTTTTTCCTATTTCCTCAAACAATTTCGATAAAATTTTTAGTGCCTTATATGCACATGACAAAGATCTGTTCGAATCATGCGAAAGATGGAGTTCGATAAAAATTGGATTTAGCGCCTTTTGGAAGCAAGCTCTTCATATACTGGCTTTCCAATGAAGCCAATCAAGAGCAAAATCCTGTGTCTGTACGCAGCAATGATGGAACAGAGAACCTCTATGCGAATATAACTCTCACGTCAGAAATGAGTGGAACATTTGCCTGCGTGGCTGAAATAAAGTCCACCCGCTCCGAAGTGAAGCGGATAACTGTAACCATTCCGACTCCAATCACTACCTCGTCATCAACAACCGTGACGACCACAGTGACTGCTGCCACACTCGCGTCGACGAAATCGCCGGCCAGTAAACCGAGAGGAAGCAGTATTGGTATTCAATCAATCTTTTGTTATTTGATTAAGCCTTCACTATGTCGTTCATGATGTATTATTAGCTCACCTGAGCCGAAGGCTCAAGTGAGCTATTGCGATCGCTCTCCGTCCGACGTCCGTCGTGCATCGTCCGTCGTCCGTCGTCCGTCGTGCGTCGTCCGTCGTGCGTAAACTTTTTACATTGTCATCTGCTTCTTAAGAACCCCATGACCGATGCAACTGATTGACAAATTCCCCTACATCGACGTAAATAAGCACTGAATTGATCAGTGTTTTAGTAGTAGCCATGATAAAAATCATGGGCGTACATACTCGAGTAGGATTCGAACCTACGACCTCCTGATCACCGGACAGGCGTCATCTCCACTAGACCACCGAGCTTTCGCCCGACAGCAAGTGTTGGTTCTAATCCTTATAGCATGCAGCGGGTACTGCTTTGTTATTCAAATTCATGAAATTCTTCCGTCGAGATGTTACCAGTGCAACTGATTGACAAATTCCCCTACATCGACGTAAATAAGCACTGAATTGATCAGTGTTTTAGTAGTAGCCATGATAAAAATCATGGGCGTACATACTCGAGTAGGATTCGAACCTACGACCTCCTGATCACCGGACAGGCGTCATCTCCACTAGACCACCGAGCTTTCGCCCGACAGCAAGTGTTGGTTCTAATCCTTATAGCATGCAGCGGGTACTGCTTTGTTATTCAAATTCATGAAATTCTTCCGTCGAGATGTTACCAGTGCAACTGATTGACAAATTCCCCTACATCGACGTAATATAAGCACTGAATTGATCAGTGTTTTAGTAGTAGCCATGATAAAAATCATGGGCGTACATACTCGAGTAGGATTCGAACCTACGACCTCCTGATCACCGGACAGGCGTCATCTCCACTAGACCACCGAGCTTTCGCCCGACAGCAAGTGTTGGTTCTAATCCTTATAGCATGCAGCGGGTACTGCTTTGTTATTCAAATTCATGAAATTCTTCCGTCGAGATGTTACCAGTGCAACTGATTGACAAAGTCCCCTACATCGACGTAAATAAGCACTGAATTTGGCTAGTACTAAAACACTGATCAATTCAGTGCTTATTTACGTCGATGTAGGGGAATTTGTCAATCAGTTGCACTGGTAACATGTTGCGACACGGATTGTCGCCCCTACACGGATTGTCGCCTCCTGCTCGGGGCGACAATCCGTGACGGGCGTTGGCGGCACGGATTGTCGCCCCCTACACGGATTGTCGCCTGGCGACAATCCGTGTAGGGGGCTGGCAGCACGGATTGTCGCCCGCCCTCGAAGCACATTTTGCTGGGTAATATCGTTCTGGACATAATCATTGAAATACTAACACATAACTTACATGGCTACATCCATGCAAACATACCATGTAAAAAGTCATGGTGAGGTTTCAAGGAAGTGTGTATGTGTTTGTGCAAATGATAATTTAGTGTCCGTTTGTGCGTGTGTGTGTGTGTGTGTGTGTGTGATGGAAGAATGTGTTTATTATGTCAGTTTTTTGCGTATGTGTTTTTTAGCTGCGCGTGGGGAGGGATAACTAGTAAGCTGTTGCTGGCATAAACGTTGATATTGATTTTATCAGCAGCTTTGAATTTGATGAGTTTGTTTGGCAGGTTTGTATAATTATGAATTCGGAGTGGAGCTTGCGTGCGGGCAGATGCTGCTTTTCTGCATACGGTCCATTATGTCTTATTTATCAACATTGGGAAATCGTTTCATCAGGAAGGAATGTGGTATCGGTTCGGGTGTGCGTCGGTATGTGGGAAGGGGGTTACATTTCGTTATTGCAAAAGTTTGTTACTCTGAAGGCTCATTCGTCCGAAGGCTCGTTATTCCGAATTTCATTTTTGGATCAACGAACCTCTAGGTATAGGGAATTGAGTGTTTCGGATATTAAAATGAAGCCTCGGAAAAAACGAAACTTCGGAATAACGGAACCTTCGTGTGTGTGTGTGTGTGTGTGTGTGTGTGTGTGTGTTTGGGTTGGTGAATGTGGGTGTGGGATGATTTAGGTTTTGTTTAATCAGGGGTTGGTGGGTTGGGGATTGGATTTGAAAAAGGATAGTTATAAATGGTATGACAGATGTTGGTAGGATTTAATATTTAGGATAGATGTAGGCCCTAGATTTGTTTCGGATGGGGAGGGGAGGGGGTGGTCGGGTTTTTTATGACTGATTTCATTTTAGATTGGTGTAATGTATTTGTGTGTGTGTGTTTTTTTTTTTTTTAATGTACAGGTATGCCCTTGTAAGTAAGAAGGTGTTACATGATCCAAACCAATGTATTCAAGGAATATAGGTTTGGTAGGGCCCTATATACATGTCAAAACTTTCTCGTGAAGAAATTGTTAGTAGGGTTGGTCTATAATCGAGTTATCTATGTCGAAGTGAGATTATTAACGTGGTATAAATTGACAAATGGATTTGTTTCTGTTTCGAATTGCCATTTGTAACTTTTTTTTTCATGTTACACCCAGAATGAGTCGATTTATGAATGATTTGAATGAAATCAATGAATATCAAGGAAAAAAGTGTTGAGTTGGTTTATTTATTTTGCATTATGAGGATTTGTTTGAGTGTTTGTTGGTGTTTTTTTTTTTATTACGTATGTATTAGCGGTGTGCAATGGCAGTTCGTTTGTGCTAAAATCAACTAAAGATTGACAAATTTTTTACGGCGTGTGGAAATTATTCGCTCATGCATAAAGCATGCCAAACCTATTCTGGGACGTTCTAGTTTATAAGACTGATGGAAGAGAATGACTGCAGTGAAAAATGAACAAAGACAAATAACATTTGGGGAGGGTACCTCCCTCGTATGTATTTTCTCTCGGTCTCTCTCTCGCCTAGCCTGCCTCACCGCTGATATTGGTTCACACACCCATACTATTTTTAGATCAACGCTGGTGTGAATTTTTTAAACACGTGCTCATACACATTGAAGGCGTTTGTATTGCCACAGTAGCGCCGCTATATTCCACATACACACGTAAGCATACAGGCACACGTATACACACAGACAAACAAACCACTACCACTATGACCACCACACATGCACGGTTTCTACACATTATTATACTCCAAACACACACACATACACACACACACACACGCACACACACAGACACACACACACACAACAAATCATACACATCACATATCATGCAGCTCACAATACACACACACACACACACACACACACACACATACGCATAACTTACCAGTCATACCCATCCCACCAAAGCTTAACACCGGAGGAACCACCCCGAGCCCGGGGCGACAATCTGTGACGGCGCGACAATCCGTGTCGCAACAATTTTTTTTTTTTTTTTTGCCAACACGGATTGTCGCCTTCGAGGTCAAAAACTGGGAACTGCACAAGCGTCACGGATTGTCGCCAGGCGACAATCCGTGTAGGGGGCGACAATCCGTGCCGCCAGCGCCCGTCACGGATTGTCGCCTCGAGCAGGAGGCGACAATCCGTGTAGGGGCGACAATCCGTGTCGCAACATAACATCCCGACGGAAGAATTTCATGAATTTGAATAACAAAGCAGTACCCGCTGCATGCTATAAGGATTAGAACCAACACTTGCTGTCGGGCGAAAGCTCGGTGGTCTAGTGGAGATGACGCCTGTCCGGTGATCAGGAGGTCGTAGGTTCGAATCCTACTCGAGTATGTACGCCCATGATTTTTATCATGGCTACTACTAAAACACTGATCAATTCAGTGCTTATTTACGTCGATGTAGGGGAATTTGTCAATCAGTTGCACTGGTAACATCTCGACGGAAGAATTTCATGAATTTGAATAACAAAGCAGTACCCGCTGCATGCTATAAGGATTAGAACCAACACTTGCTGTCGGGCGAAAGCTCGGTGGTCTAGTGGAGATGACGCCTGTCCGGTGATCAGGAGGTCGTAGGTTCGATTCCTACTCGAGTATGTACGCCCATGATTTTTATCATGGCTACTACTAAAACACTGATCAATTCAGTGCTTATTTACGTCGATGTAGGGGAATTTGTCAATCAGTTGCACTGGTAACATCTCGACGGAAGAATTTCATGAATTTGAACCCATGACCGATTTTCACCAAACTTGGCAGGTAGCATCCCTAGGGGATAGGATCTCAATTTGTTCAAATGGGCACCATGGCCCACCTGGGGTCCCCAGGGGGGCCCAAACACCCTAAAATTAAGGAATCTTTCAAAAATCTTCTTCTCTAGAACCAGAAGTTATAGGGCTTTAAGTTGATACTATGAGTAAGTACATTGATGACTGTAGTTTCAAGTTTGTTCATGGGGGAATCAGGCGTGCCCCCCCCCCTTGTGACCCAGGGGAGGGGTCCTAATGGGGTCTAAATTGTACATTTTCATCTTCACTTTGAGATCGCCATGTCTGATTTTCACCAAACTTGGTAGGTAGCATCCCTAGGGGGATAGGATCTCAATTTGTTCAAATGGGCACAATGTCCTTCTTGGGGGGCCCCTAGCCCCCCCCCCACATTAAGGAATATTTAAAATCTTCTACTCTAGAACCAGAAATAATAAAGCAAAGTTAATACCCTGAGTTTGTACATTGATGACTTTAGTTCCATGATTGTTCATTGCAGATGTTGCTGTCCCCCCCCCCACCCTGGAGTTGAGGGGGGGGGGGAATCCATATGCAGACCTAAATTTCCAATGTTTTCATTTAAGAGTGTGCTAGAATGCATGGAAGGTGAAATTGCGATACTCAGGTGAGCGCGTGACCAGCGGGTCTCTTGTTATACTTTCCAACGAGAATGATTGTCAGGACGTGGGTTTAAATGCTAGACGTGTACGTACACAGGTATAAACATCTAACATTGACATTTACCAGTTAAGACAGACATGAGTAGTGAACTTTTGGACCTTGTACAGGGACTTGAATGTTGACGATTTTTTTTCAATATCCTTGTCAAAATGCATTCCTTTGGTTATTCAGATTTACGTGTTCTTCTTTTTTCTTATTATTTCTTTCAAATGTTAGTTACTAAAAAATTTAAATAGAAAGTGATCAAGTTCCGTACGAACTAGTGTATTATGTTTTTCACAGTTATACTCTCTGGAATGAAAAAACAAAACAACAAAACAAATAGAATCACGCCGCTCTCCTCAGACTAAAGATTGATCAGTTGATTGAGTTTGTATTTATTTTCACTTTGTCTTCACACAAAGCAAAGGGACAGACATAAGTAATTTCCAATGATTGTTACAATGTCTGAGATAACCGAAACCATGCAGTAACGACGGTATACGTAAGCAACAATATAAATAGTTATAAAAAGCAAAAGTATGTGTCTGTTTGGGAGGGGGATAAATTACAAGCATAGATAGTATTTATTAGGCCCCTAAAATGTAAACAAACTAAAAGGTAGACTGAATACTAAAGTTTGATAAACAGAAAACAACTGTAGATAATTGAAGTTGAAACTCCGCTTATGAGAAAGAGATCGGACGAGAAAATAAGATATTGAGGGAGAATGCAGGGGAAAATGAAGATGGAACAAATATGGAATGTAGGTCTTACACAGATCTTTTTTTTAACCTATACATCTCTCTTTTAAATATGCTGGATCCCATGTAATTTGCAGCTCATCTGTGTTTGCCCGTATGCAAATAAGACGTAATTGTTCGATAAATCGTAAGTGCGCAGTAGTTTGCAGTTCGCAATCAACAATAACTTGTGGCGATGATGCCGAAAACTTAAACAGCAGAAAAAAAAGTTCAAAAGATTGCTTCTTCTTGTTGTTGTTTGGGTTTCATGCATAATTTGATGTAGCACCATATGAGGGGTTTGTTTGCAAAAACCGATAAGTCCATTTTTGAAGATTTTGAAGTACGATCACTAACAGAAAGTACAGAATAATACCTTTTAAATGATATATTAGTTACTACAATACAGGTATATTTTTTAAGTTATGGTCAAAAGAAGCAACATTTTTCTTATTATTCTCTTTATTTTTCTTGACCTTTAATCGCAAATATCTCCATTTGGCAAATATGGACTTATCGGTTTTTGCAAACAAACTCTTCATATGGAAAGCTAGTGAACGTATGGTAGCAATCCATGGAATGTAGCCGACAGTGCAAAAGGTTTCGCCCTCTTGTATTACGGTACTGTATAACCCCCGAAAATTACAACGGGAACCTCCGCAATGATAACCTACAAGCGGGTACGAAACATAACTTATTACCATATTTTTTCGAAAACCCCATCTGATTTGCTTCATTAATCAAAGAGAAATGAGGCTTTTTGTAGAGCATGTCAAGAATCCCTTCCCTCCAAGTTTTGTGCATTGTGTTCACACGGTAGGCAGTTCCAAAAGCAACCAAGTGCTAAACTTGGAGGAATCAGACCGGTGACATCCTTTACAACGATCCACATTTCTCTTTGATCACTTATACAGATTGAATAGGGTTATCTGCAAATTATGGCTATCTTAAGCTGTCATTCTTTTAGACTCTGAAACAACGGCGTAAATCCATACTGAGGAGTGGGGGGGGGGGATGGTCACCATCACCACGATTACAAGCCCATAACCGGACCGGCGCAGCCTTTTTTTTTTTTTTTTTTTTTTTTTTTTTTTTTTTTTTGGGGGGGGGGGTGGGGGGTGGGGGGGGGGGGAGAAGCTTTGTGCCCCCCTCCCCCCCCCCCCCCACACACACACTTTACAGGGATCGGATGCCCCACTCTTTTGCATGAAATATAAAGTGGGAGAAAAGTGGCAGCAACAACATAAAGACTTTTTGTTCTTGTTGCTTTTTTTCTTTTTTTTTTTTTTGCTTGTCAGACGACTTTCGGCGGAAAATCAGACCTTAAACGTATGAAAACCTTTTTTTTTTTTTTTTTTTCTTGGGGGGGGGGAAATATCTGTGAGAGGGAGCGGAATGACCGAACGGGGGAAGGGTGTGTATGGAGGGGGGGGGGGGGTATTCCTCTCCCACACGAGGAAGATTTTGCATTTTCAGACCTGAAATTCAGCGATCTGGTGCTCACTTGTGGTGAAAATTTTGTTTTCTTTTCTTTAAAAAAAACAATAAGAAAATGAAATATTCACAATATATTATTGTATGACAAAATCGTGGTATTTCAGCTCTTGCTGTGCGACATCACTGTGAAGGCCTACTAAATAATGGGGCCTATCATCGGCGTAGACAGGATTTGATCTTAGGAGGAGCGGTTATGTGAGGGAATGAATCAAACGAGGGGGGAGGGTATGGTAGGGGGGTTTTCCCCTCCTACGGTGAAATCTCTTTGCGTTGAAAATTTTGACATTTTTCAGTCCAAAAACTGCCGTTTGTAGCTATATTCTTCGCTTTGGAAATTAAGGGGGGCACACCAGGCGCAACTGCTGTCAATCACTGGCAGGAACATCAGGAGAATGGCATAGCGATTAAATGCGAGCGAGCGGAGCGAGCGAGCATGAAAATTTTAACATTTTACAGTCTAAAAACTGCCGTTTGTAGCTATGCTTTTTCGCTTTGGAAATTAAGGGGGGCCGCATCAGGCGCAACTGCTGGCAATTACTGGCAGCAACATCAGGAGAATGGCATAGCAGTCGTTAATGCGAGCGAGCGGGGCGAGCGAGCTTGAAAATTTTGACATTTTACAGTCCAAAGACTGCCGTTTGTGGCTGTATTTTTTCACTTTGGAAATTATGGGGGCACACCGGGCGCAACTGCCGGCAATCGGGCAGCAACATCAGAATGGCATAACGATTAAATGCGAGCGAGCGAAGCGAGTGAGCTTGAAAATTTTAATATTTTACAGTCCCACATGCCCTTTGTGGCTGTACTAGTATTTTTTCGCTTTGGAAATTAAGGGGGGGGGGCGCACCGGGCGAAAACTGCTGGCAATTACTGGCAGCACTATCAGGAGAATGGCATAATGATTAAATGCGAGCGAGCGAAGCGAATGAGCTTGAACATTTTGACATTTTCCAGTCCCAAAAACTGTCGTTTGTGGCTGTATTTTTTTCGCTTTGGAAATTAAGGGAGGCGCACCTGCTCACAGTCACTGGCAGCAACATCAGGAGAATGGCATAGCGATTAAATGCGAGCGAGCGGAGCGAGCGAGCTTGAAAATTTTGACATTTTACAGTCTAAAAACTGCCGTTTGTAGCTATACTTTTTCGCTTTGGAAATTTAGGGGGCACACCGAGTGCAACTGCCGGCAATTACTGGCAGCAACATCAGGAGAATGGCATAGCGGTTAAATGCGAGCGAGCGGAGCGAGCGAGCTTGAAAATTTTGACATGTTACAGTCCAAAGACTGCCGTTTGTGGCTGTATTTTTTCGCTTTGGAAATTAAGGGGGCACACCGGGCGCAACTGCCGGCAATTACTGGCAGCAACATCAGGAGAACGGCATACTGATTAAATGCTAGCGAGCGAAGCGAGTGAGCTTGAAAATTTTGACATTTTCCAGTCCTAAAAACTGTCGTTTGTAGCTATATTTTCGCTTTGGAAATTAAGGGGGGTGCACCGGGTGCACCTGCTGTCAATCCCTGGCAGCAACATCAGGAGAATGGCATAGCGGTTAAATGCGAGCGAGCGGAGCGAGCGAGCTTTAAAATTTTAACATTTTACACTCCAAAAACTGCCGTTTGGAGCTATATTTTTCGCTTTTGTTTGTCCCACTTTTATTTGAGAACCACCCCCCATCGACGCCTCTATACATATTAGGTTGCTTTTGTTAAGTGAAAGATCTGCTGCACACTCTTTGATAAATTAGGGAATATACGTCTATGTCAAAAGTGTACAAAGTTTATCCCTTATCCTGTATAGCGGACCTTTTGCATGTTCATGATTGCAATACAACGATCTGGTGCATAGTTCTGGCGATATTTGGACAATTTTCCATTAAGTAAGTTCGAGATTTGTCCTCATCTCGGGAATTGCTTGGGGGATAAGTGATTTGTCTGTCTAAACACTTCCTTTGGGGCGGGGCAAATGCCCCTTTGCCCCCCATAGATTCGACGTCCCTGATCTTCCCTTTGTATGCCCATAGATGTATCCTGACTGAGTCATCAGTCACTGTCGTTTCTCAGGAATGATTCAGGAAATGGAGGGGATTCAAATTAGCGATAAAGTTGTTGTTATTGTTTGTTTGTATGTTTTCGTACATATTTTGCAGATGGTCCCCAGTTACTCGCGTCATAGCATGTTTACATGTAGACCTATACTATTTGACGTTGTCAACGCCTGAGCCATACCTTACAGTGTATGTCGATGTTACTTTCTTCGCGAGCGAGCGAAGCGAGCGAGCGCTTGAGAAAATTAAACATTTTCCTACAAGATAGAATACTGTTCAGCTCTGTTACCTGTCTGAAGGCCGGCGTACAAACGTCATGCAATATGCCAAAATTGATACAATCACATTTCTGCTTCCTCCATTTTTTCCCCTCAAAATTCAGGGGGGATGATTGTACAGGCCATCCCCCCTCCTACATTTCGGGGGGGGGGGGGATATATCCCCCCCATCCCCCCCGGGATTTACGCCCATGCTCTGAAATAGCATTCAGGCACTTTAATCATATACGAAGTTTTCAATGCAAAAATCTGATTGTAATTTTCATGTGGACATGCTGCATATCTCTCTGTCCTCTTTTATCTTTGTTTGTTTTTGTTTTACAGGAATCATTGTTGTTGTTATCTTACTCACTATCATTGTGATCGTCGTGGCTTTGATTGCCGTTTTCTGCTTGACCCGTAAATGTAAGTGGCAAATCTACACCCTACTAATCTGTTTTTCTTTTTCTTTTTTTTTTTTGGTTATGTTAGTCGGTAATGTTTTTTTTTATAACAAGAACGCCTTTTAGGTTATGAAACTATGCGAGATGTAAAATACAAAAAAAAAAAAAAAAACAAAAACTAGAGAGAGAGAGAGAGAGGGAGAGTGAAAGAAGCAGATTTAGAGAGATAAAAAAAAATCGTCGAATATGAACTAAAGCATAATACTCTCACACTGGCATGTTATACAAAAACAAAAACCAAAAGAGATGTTTCATATATTCAAATAATGATATAATCGCCCGTAGTCACATGAATTTGATATGGTATTGTTGAAAACCTATAGTATTTCTGCTGCTATTGTAATGTACGTGATCTCTCCAAGCGAGAAAAGCTTTGATTATTACAAACGTTAATTTTAAATTTACGCAAAACGCAACACTTTTAAGTGCTATTTTAATAACACTTTCTAGCTTCTGACGTACGAAAGTATTGCTACAGTATATATTAATTTATATTAAAGACCCATTCAGACTACCGTGGGGAGAGAACGTCGACCCAAATGAATCGATTTTCATTCACTCCTCACAGAGGTACTTTCGAAATCCACGACTTAAAATGTCAGCGAACAATATCTGTACATCGAAGCGTACGCTCATCGGTAACGTTAGACTTTAATGATTCCAGTTGAGATTCTCTGGCTAAACGTGTTTAGGCCTACTTACATATCAGGCTTTTCTTTTAAAGCATTCTCAAATATATCCGAGCTTGGCCAGCCTTCCCATAACATGGTAGCCCCACGGTACCTGGTCTACAATGATTTATGTGTCATGTGCACAGACCTATTCTGTCTATAAATGCTTGATGTATTCATGTGTACAGATATTCTGGAAACAATGTGATATGTGATTGTAAACATTCATGCAGGTTTGTCGCGAAGGAAGCGAAAGCCAAACAAGAGAAGCAGCCTATCAAATTATTCTGGTAAGTGGACATGATGCGATTAATAAAACTAATTACTTGTTCACCATGAGAAATGCGTTGTTGAATTAGTGTTGCAGTCTCTTTGTGTTCTTTGACTTTCATGAAAAGTAATGAATCATTTTTCCCTTTTCCGGACTTTCCGATTACACGATCACTGGTAAGTGCTTATAACTGACTGTATACCTAGTCTCGTACAAAAGAAAGGATGGGGATCATATGTAACTGTTAGCATTTGCACTTTAAACAGTTTGATGTAAAATGGGTTAAGAGTTATTTATTGTAAAGCAAATACACCATCAGATGTACTGCACAATGAAACACTCTTCACAGATACCTCACTTGATATACAATAAGGACTAATCTTAAGCTATAATAAAAGATATCTGGTATTTTTTAATTATTTTATTTCTTTTCAACAGGTTTAGTCGCAAATATCTGAAATTGACAAAAATGGAGACAAGTCGTTTTGCGATCAAACTTTTCAATTCGTTACAAAGTGTAAGGTTTACCCTCCTGTAACAAGTTCCCTTCAATACATTTTAATATCAACGTCATTCCTGAATACTTTCGGTTAGTGTCCACTTAAGAATAATGCACAATCAACAGTAATCTGTCCGGATGAATTTGGTATTAAAACAATAACGACAAATAAATGATTACCCACTTTTTGCAATAGATGGTAAATATCATGCAGAATGATAAATCGTTTAACACGACTTCACTGTGAAAGACAATTACTTTCACAGTTATTTTCAAGTACTTGACTCTGAAAGTGTCAAACGTTGATTTATAATTTTCGTTCACAGGGCCAATTTCCTACATTGAGCTGTGGGAGATGTGTACCAAGACAAACGATAACAAAGACCTCGTTAGAGCCCTTGGACAGTTCCTCATTGACAAGAAAGAACTGGGCGATGACTGTCAGTTGGTGATACCACCCAAAGACATCTATGACGGTTTGTGCAGATGGAAAGAGAAGACTGAAGAGGGAAGGCAGTGGAAGCAGCTCAGTACATACCAATATAACAATAGTACCTTGCAAAAGCAGATGGAAGGTTAGTTCGAATCATACAATGGTGTCGGTGTGGGTTTGTGAGCTGAGTGCGCTGTGTTTGTATGCGCACGCGCGTTTGTGTGTGGTGTGTGTGTGTGTAAGGCGTATGAGTTTAATCAGGCGTACTTATTTGACTTCGTCTGACCCTTTCATTGTTATTTTCATTTATTCTTTATTATTACTACTTTTTGATATCGTATCCATCAAATAGCACTTGATCTTTCGAGCTCTTGCGATCATTTTCGCTCGTCGTGCAAAGGGAGTCGAGCGTAAGCTACATTTTCAGAATCTTCTTGTTACTTAATGATAGATTTTCAACATACTTGCTAGGTAATATCCTTAGGAGCACTTTGTTCAAATGCATTTGTAGGCCTACAATACACTAGGTAGGGACCCCGAATTCTTGGAATCATGAATCTTAACATAAGATTATGTGTAACATTCTTCTTTAGGTGTGATGGAGCTATTAAAGTAAGTGCTGCGAGAAAATACATTGGTGACAGTATTTTCATATCTGTTATAAACGACGGACCCAGGGTGCCATCTTGGGTTCTGGGGGGAGCGGTGACCAAATTTTGGACCCAATCATCACATTTTCACTTTTTTTTTTTTTTTTTTTTTAGAATACATGATTAAATTTTCAAACAAATTGGGAGGTATAGTCGTTTGGATAATAATCATGCATATTTGTATAAATGGGTACCATACCAAACCTGGGTTCATCCAGATTACCCAAAACTCGTGAAAGAGGTAGCTAGCTAGATAGATATGGAGATAGATTAATAGAGAGAGAGAGAGAGAGAGAGAAGAGAGAGAGAGAGAGAGAGAGAGTGAGAGAGAGAGAGAGTGAGAGAAAAACAAACCCTCTTTTATGATATGGTCTGCATTAGTAAGATGAGCATTAATGGGTAAACGCTACAACGGTTGGTGTTGTTGTTGTTGTTGTTTTTTATTGTCGCAGAACGAAGGACGGCCAACTTTGAGCCGGACCAATTTAGGAACCATAATTCACAGTTTGCTTTTTTTTTTTTTTTTTTGGGGGGGGGGGGTTGAAACCATCATGTGAATATGACGATTCTTCCCCTATTTGCAGGTTATCAAATAGTCTACAGGTTCGACACGTTTTGTTGTCAGTATGAAAGAATACACAAGGGGACGGTATACCCCAAGGCCCCAAGTCCCCCCAGTTCCCCGTTTGCTCTATATTTTTCTGGAAGTTACAAAGTCGGAAAGGTGGATTGGCGACACTGCGGAGAGCGCGAAGGCCATATCGGGTATAATTAAAATTGTTCTTTCTAGATATATTATCATGTTTCTGTATTTATGTCTCGATGCCCTTTTTTTTTTTTCGATCAAACCAATGGTCTCTCCACTAATCGTTTATACTGTGACAAACTATGGCAGTCCTTTCTCGGACTCTGTTTCAGATAAACTTCCTTCTGAATCTTTGTTTTTCAGAGTATCGCCAGAAGAATGACGAGCTTTCTCAAGACGACATCAGTCATGTTATGTGGTGTGTCGCCAAACAGACCAAACGAGTGAAGGCGCTGCTGAAGCACCTGAACATCAAGCCCCAAGTAGATATCGAAGCAGGAAATACAAGAGCGTTGGTGGAGAAGTGTTCTATGAAGCTGAAAGAGTGGGCAGACGGTTACATGGAGGCTAGTGTGGGGACGGAAACGACGCGATATGTGCGTGTAGAAGAAGGCATAAAACTACAAGAGATGGCAGCCGAAGGGGGCAAAGCTTTCAACGTCAAGGTGGCCTTTTGTCTGGCTGTGGAAAAAGCTGGTTGTAAGGAAGAGGCAAAGACGTATTTCCAAAGTAAGTACCCATTTTCCAAAAGTGCAAATCGTGGCAATACCTCTCTACTGGGGCCATGGGACATTAAGAAGTGCCATGAACATGAACCAAAGCACTTTAGAGACTTAATCACAAACCAATATAATAACTATTTCACGAAGCTCTGTTTAGGTTTGATTTGAGGAAGAAAGATTAGGAAGTAAGCACAAACGTCAGTACCGTAACATACAAGTACAGTTCCTTATCCTTCGAGCCATAATCAAAGCATTGGTAGCGACTGTTTTGTCCTGCTACGTATGGGGAAAGCCTGTAGTTGCAAAGGCCGACAAACTTAGTTCTGCAAAAGCTTTATGATATTGTTGAATCATTTTCATTTTGTGATGCTGCAATTTCGTTAACGTGCTGTCATAGTAACGAACTGTATCAATTTCATTATTGTAGAGTCCATTCCAAAGTGGGTCTCTGTATCAACACTGTCTTCTTAGAACAGGAATACATGTGTCTTCATGTGTCTTCACCATATTATAACTTTATTCTATGATCTGGAAATATATCTGTGGTACTCCATGTTGGCGATCAATCCTACAAACAATAAATAAGTACATTAGAAATGAAACGTACGAAAATGAGAGACATAAACCAAGAGGACACTTAGTGAAGCAAGAGGCATCTATTTTTCTGTTGTTGTTGTTGTGTTTTTTTTTTTTCTGGCACACCCTCACAACAATGGAACAATATACAAATTTCATGTTATGTTTATTTGGAAGGAGGAACCTTAATCCACCCACTTATGAATAATATGATTTCAATTTTAAGGAAATTGATCACTATTTTCATTTTCGCTCGAATCTGCAAATGCGATAGCGCTCTTCTGTCTCTCAGCTGACGACATTGTGATCTTTAATTGCTGTAGTTGCTTTTCAAAGCAGTACGTTGGTAGATTGTCACCTGTGGGTTATTTTGTCTCCCCAAAGATGTTTTCGTTTTTGTTAATCTTACATCACACTAGATAATGACAGATGGATCAAACCTTTCTTTGACTTGTGTATATTGTGTGAATAGTGAGGCACAAGCCCATCGTGACTTATCATAAAATATAGGCCTACACTAAGTCCCAAGATAATTTCAGTGGTATTCACAAACATTTGATGATTGTCCTCACTAGAAATGAAAATCTGAACGGACTAAAAACCAACTCCATGGCTACTTCCTGTGGTGAAAGGGATAAGAAGAACATTAGACGTAGTATCCTTCGTTGCTTGGTTAGCAATTGAGAGGCGAACAGAAAGAAGATCGGAAAACTGATGTTTTTTTTTTACATTTTCTCTGACTTCAGTTTCAGAAAAGAACAAAAAGCCGCTGGATAAGTCGGACATTGAGACAGTGGCCCTGACAATAACTAAGCGGCACTTCGTGTCGCTAAGTAGAGAAATACACATGAAGCCAGAAGACATAGATGCCAGAAACAGAGAGAACTTAGAATGGATGTTTCGAACAGACAAGCTGCTGGAAGACTGGGTGTCAAGACAAGAATGCAGCAACTACGAGATTAGATGTCGACTTCGAAAAGCTGCTGAAAGATGTGATCGAAAAGACGTTGCAGGTATGATACCTTTATAAACTAAGTAAGTATATGCTGTATGTGTGTCTGTCTGTGTGTTTCTTTGTTTGTGTCTATGTGCGCTACAATGCACACTGACATTTGAAGACCTGAATATAAGAACGACCCAAGTCCAATTTTTGGCCAAATTCAGTTTGACATAGGAAATTGTAGCTTATGCATGGACTCATCTTGTGTATAAATGATAAATCCTAATTACCCCCGGAAGTGCCTTAAATGAATGAGTTAAATCTTATATGAATGTAAAAATGAAGGACTTGGGTCATTCTTGCATTCATATTATAGCGCCCTCTCTCATCCTCCTCTCATCTCTATAACAGAATATCATGTATATGAATCAAAGAACGGCCCAAGTCCATATGATTCAAAGAACGAACCAAGTCCATCACACAAAATGGCCTGTAAACAATAAATGTAAATGTTAATTGTCATGATAATATATGTTCTAAATTTGTATATGCAATGTTGCCTTCCCATCACAGTTAAATAGAATATTATTGGACAAATAACAAAGATATGAAGTTTTTTTTTTTTTTTAAGTTTACTCGAAATGGTCTTCCATGGACTTGGATCGTTCTTATATTCATATACTCATTTACTTCTCTTAAGTTTGTATGACAACACGAGAAGGATCGATGCTTCCTACCAGGTTCTGCAAATCCGGTGGAGCATTTATGTTGTATTCAAACATGTCAAACGACCAATATTCTGTGATTGCTATAGCAAAAATTATGCCAAATACACTCATTTCAGTTATTTTTTATTCGTTTTTGGGTCTAATAGATTTGTGCATCGAAAAAGACCAGTGCGATATCTACCCCGAAAAGGACCCAAGCGTATCTTTCCACAATGAGCAAAGGAGACCGTCAGTAAAAGAGGGTAAGCAATCTACTGTTAGAGACTTGTGCGTCTATGAAGTTTCGTGTAAGAGTTTGTGACGAGCTGTCCTATCACATTAGACTGAAACATCGCCAGCAGAATTATGGTTCATGGTGATTAATTTGTAATGCGGAATCAGTCTCTTGAACTACAGGGAATCTTCAAAATGTGACAGATCGTTGAATAGATGACGCACGGACGAGAGTAAAACGGATGATGATAATTTAGGTTCAATGCTTACCTGTGCCACCGGTACACATTTTATTGCCTACACAGTATATGGTGCAAATCTGAAGAAAACTTTGGTTTTGTTTTTGTTTTGTTTTGTTTGTTTGTTTGTTTGTTTGTTTGTTTGCTTGCTTGTTTTTACATATTCCACGACTTTTTCCATCAAAGGCCGTGCAGGTGAAGCTTGGGATTCCTCTGCAGCTGACGAAAAAAATGTCAAAAATGAATCAGACGAGAAATTGCAGTCTGAAAAGAGTAAGATTTGCTGAAGCCCGTTATAGATGAAATTCCTTTTCCTACCTTAGTGGTCAATTTACAGTTAATATAGATGTTATTTCATGTGATTGAAAATTCCAATAAAGCTTTCCTTATGCTAGGAGTCCACTGGGCCGGCGCCAGTTGGTGCCAGTTCGCGCCAAAGATTATGTGATTGGCGCGTAGTGGCTCGCTGTGGCGCCGAATTAATGTTCGCTCGGAATGTATGTCGCCAAGTGGAATAAACTGGGTGTCATATGGCGTGCGCCAAATGCCACCTGCCTTGCTTCAAAATGGTGCGCCAGTTTGCGCCATTACACGGCTATTTGATTCCAAATTTCACCATGTTGGCGCCATTTGCGCCGATGGACGGCTACATTGCGCCTCTTAGTGATTAGTTTGTGCCAAACGGTCGCAAAATTGGTTTAAACTTGCCGCCACTTTGCGCTACTTGCCGCCACTTTGCGCTACTTGCCGACTAAATAAATATCGGCCATCGACTACCTGGTTCAGAACCTCCTCAGCTGCTGTATGAACAAATTCTCTACTATTATTTACAATTTCGATATGTCCGAGGCTTTTGATAATGTTGGAGTGATGATACTGCTCCATCAGAAGATCATGAGAGATGTTGAGGTGGCCACTGCCTAACAACTTATGGTGGCCAATCCTGAAAAAGAAGAGCCTCGTAAGAAGAAAAGGAAACACAAGTGGTCGTTTAGACTCATGCTCCACCCTCAGCTGAGGGCCGAACGTGGACACTACCATACCCTCATGAATGAGCTGAGGGAGAATGACAAGAGGAAGTTCAAGAACTACACCAGGTTGTCCCCAGAGATGTTTGATGAGCTGTTGATCAGGCTTACACTCCATCTGCAGAAGGACACCCACTTCAGGAAGGCCACTCCCCCTGGTCTTAAGTTGTCCGTCTTCCTGCGCCATCTCGCCACTGGGGCCACATATGCCGAGCTGGGTTAGGAAACCATCCAGAAGTTTGTCCCTGACGTAGCCAGAGCGATAGCTATGGATGAGTATGCTGCCGAAGTCATCTCCCTTCCCGCAACCAATGAAGGCTGGCTTGAGGTTGCAGGTGACTTTGAAACCAGATGGAATCTTCCTCGCTGTCTGGGAGCCTTGGATGGAAAGCACATCCGTATTCAGAAGCCCAAGAACTCAGGCAGCCTTAACTTCAACTACAAGCAGTTCTTCTCCGTTGTCCTAATGGCTCTCGTAGATTCAAAGTACCAGTTCGTGTGGATCGATGTGGGTGGAGTTGGCCATCAATCTGATGCCCAGATCTACAACAACAGTGAACTGGGATGGAAGGTCTGGAGCAACATCTTGGACAGGGGGAGCAGGTCTTGGAGCGGAGCCTCTATCAGCTTGAGCCAGCGCCACCACGCGAAGATCTTCATCCTCTTCGTCATCTTTGCTGCTTGCAGGGGGCCTGGAGCTCAATTTGAGCTTCTTGGGTTGCAGGGGGTCCTTCTTCTTGGACTGCTCAAGTTTGTCATTCTTCCCCTTGCTACTGCCTTTGTTGCCTTTTTTGGGCATCTTCTTTGAAAATTATGTGAAATCTTGTAGAAATTGTGAAGGAAAAACTGCGTCTACAGAGGTGTTGTCGAGTCGAATACTGAAAGTTGTGTGAGAAAGTCCTGCGATGCAGTCATGCTTCCATAGGCGGCAAGTGGCGCCGAATTGCGGAAACAAAGTGGTATTTGGCGGAAACCAAGTAGTATTTGGCGGAAACCAAGTGGTATTTGGCGCGAAATAGTCACCAATCAGGTGCCGTTTGGCTCGCGCCACTGTTGATTTGGAGCGCTTTGGCGCGGACTATCCGCCTTTGTAGCGCCAAGTGGCGCCACGTGGCGCAAAATCTCATTGGCGCAACGTGGCGCGCGCCATAACATTCCAGTGGATTCCAATAGGCGGATTGTTTGCGACATTTGGAGCCACTTGGTGGACACTTCGCGCTGAAAGTGGCGCGACGAAGATTTCAAACATTTTGAAATTTTCTTGCCGCCAAACTCAATTTTTGCCGCCGTTACGGGCCACCGCGCGCCAGTTGGGAGGCAGTTTGAGCCACTGCACGCCACTAAGCACCTTATTGGCGACACTAGGCGCCACAGCAAATTGCATTGGCGCGAACTGGCGCGAACTGGCGCCGGCCCAGTGGACTCCTAGCATTACATTCTTCAGAAAGGCCGTGTTTTAGTGAAGGGATGTACCTGTGTTTCACAGTGCCGACAGTTGAGAAAGTCGAGCTTGAGGTTTTGATATTTTCACTGACTGAAAAAGGCATTTAAACGTTGTGCATGTGGTGCTAGTATATAGTGCACTCCCGTTATATTGAAATGCTCGGGACCGGCCGTTTTCTTTCGTTATAACCGAACAAATACAATGTATAACAAAAACATGGAAACCACGCATATATCATATTCTGTTCGTTGAATACTCATCATACACTGGAAAGCTATATGAAATGGGATGGTACCTTTTTGATTTTATTTGGATATTACATTTAAAAGAGAGCATAAAGTTGTTTGTTGCCACACAATAAGTCGTATAGAAAATGATGGTTTAGGATTCCGTTACAGTTCGCTATTCCAAAGATTCGTTTTTCACTAAAGTTCGTTACTCCGAAAGACTCTTTGTTTCGAAGTTTCGCCATTCCCGGGAATCCGAAGGTTTGTTCGTTATTTTGAAGCTTCGCTCTTCCGACGATTCGTTATTCCAAAAGTTCATGATTTAGTTATGAATATAGGCCTATTGTTCGTTTTCCGATGGCTCGTTTATCGGAAAATGAAATGAGTTCGTCATTCCGAAGGTTTGTAAATGAACAAAATGAGAAAGGTTCACTGTTCGGAAGGTTTTTTTTTAATCCGACAATGAAATAAGGTTTGTTATTCCTCCGAAGGTTTGTAAATCAAAAAAAAAAAAAAAAAATGAGAAAAGTTAGTTATTTCGAAGGTTCGGTTATCTTAAGACGATTATGAGGTTTGCAATTTCCACGTTTTGTTAGTGGACACACCTTTTTCACCTTTGGATTAACGAAACTTTTTTTTTAATGTTCCGATTAACGAAAGTTTAGAATTCCTGTCATTTTCTGACTAACGAACCGTCGTAAAAAGAATCATATCTCATTGTCGGTTTAACGAACTTTAGTGATAACGATCTGTTTGAATAACTCCAAAATGTTCGTAATAACAAACCTTATTCCATTTCCGAATCAACAGACATTAAGTTGTATAAGAATCTGTGTGTTTTGTGATAAAGTACCTTCGGAACAATGAAACAAACATTGTTTAATTTCAGATTATTGTATTACAATAATGCAAGTTCCCCTCGGAAACTGTGCAGGACACAAGGAGCGAACACGTACACGGTGATGAGAAGCGTTCGCCCATGCAGAGACGCTAGAAATGCTTGTTCCGCTACGTATTTTCGGAAGCGATTCGCATTTCGTTATAACGGAGCACATTTCTTTTGTTTTTCTTTGTCAGTGGTGCTCAGAAAAGACTTCGTTATAACGAGAATTTCGCTGTAACCGTGTTCGTTATAAGCGAATTTTCTACCATAGACTTCAATGGCGATAATTTTGGGACCAGAAGTTTTACTTCGTTATAACGAAATTTCATTATAACCGTGTTCGTTATAACGGGAGTACACTGTACATGTTACATTTAATTTTTTGATATTCTGTCTTGCTGTAGACTTTTAAAGAACATTCAACATAAGCAAGTGCACGTGCTCCTTTTTGCCTAAACAATCTTAGTACACATTCCTGTTGATAATTTTGGGAAAAAAAAGGGATATTATTTTGCGCACTCCTGAAAAATCCTTTAGCATGATTGTTACGCAGACAGGCGTACGTAAAGATACGCCTTCATTGTTGAGGCAAAGGGACGTATATTATATATTATACATATGGGCATGTATGTGTATGTATAGAATATGTGCATATATTGTTTATGTATAATAAAATGAGCATGTATATGTATGTATGTATACCATGTGCCTTACCATTACTGTGCAAATTTAACCGCGATATATTTTGTTATTTCATGTTCAGATAATCACTTGTAAGAATGCTTTGTATCCATTTATTACTATTTTCAGAGTGTACATTCGGTTATTACTACGGCAAAGGCAACTGAACGTGTTAAATTTAATAGCAGACTTACTTATTATCGTTACTGTAAAGTAGTTGTAAAGTAGTTGGAGTGGTACATACATACACTCTGTAATTTTCCCTTTTCCCCCTACCCTTCTCCTTTGTCTATCCCTTATTCCGTGTATTCTATCAAGAGTAGCTAAGCATAGGGTCTCTATACCGTCAAGCCTCGACTTATTTTGGAGACCCTTCTGTTTAAGTTCTCTAAGCTGTTTGTACTTGTCTTATTTTGTACTAAAAACTATGTCAATATACTGTTTGTCATAAATGTCTTGTACAAAATCGTATGTGATGTAACGGAATTAAGCAGAAATAAATCAAATCAAATACTTGGACAAACACTTGAAAAGTATAATGCAGACTACAGAGTACACTGGGCTTTCCGCGCATGCATGATAGGATAAATAGCCCATGTTCCGAAGTATAGTAGAATACCAGATAATTGATTTGTTATCAGGGTTTACTTAAAAATACATCTCATTGCCAAGACACTCGGCTGTTGAAAACATTTGATTAAGGGAAAAAAATGACTAGTGTATCTATAGATACGTTCCTCTGCCAAAAGACTCAACAAGGAATGATTTATTTGGCCAAAGGATGTATCGAAATGTATGCCTCTTATCCAATCGCTCGCCGAAAGAAATCATATTATCATTTCCACAAAGGAGTATATCAAAATACGTACGGTTTTGCCTAGATTATGAAACTATAGCTGAATTCAGGTCTGAACACCTCTTCAAATACACCCTTTTGCCAGAATATGAGAAAGAAAATGTGTAAAGACTGAGAAGATAACACGTAGTATCTCGGAAACGCAAAATAAATTATTTTCAAGACCAGACCAAATTAAAATCTGGACCCCCAAAACCTCCCAAAATAGGGAAAAAATTGGATATGTTCATAGCTCTTTCTACCCTCAAACAACAACAACACCAACAAAACTCAAAGTCTAAGAAAAAAAATAATGACAGTACTAGCTGCACTTCAAACACATCCCAACATGGGGAAAATTGGATATTTTCAGAGATACGAGCTTTCCACCCTCCCCCCCCCCCAAAAAAAAAAAAAACAAAAACAGAAACGCAAGGTCTAAAAAGAATAACGACAGGTGTAACTATAAAAATATACAAGTAAAACATTGGTGATATTGGACAAACAAAAAAATAGTAACATTGTTGTGCTGTAGTTCTTGTGTTACGGCTTTTTGTATTTCACCTTAGGCCTCAAAGGAGGATGCCTGGAGTTCTACTAATTGCGTAATCAATGCTGCCATGAACCACAAGGGGAAACGTCATGTGAAAATAGCTTTTTTGTTTTGTTTTCATTTTATCAGTCCTATATTTTGAAGGAATATATGAAGGGTTTGTTTGCAAAAACCGATAAGTCCATTTTTGAAGATTTTGAAGTACGATCTCTGTCATAAAGTACAAAATAATACCTTTTAAATGATATATTGGTCACTACATATAAAGGTATATTTTTGAAGTTATGGTCAAAAGTAGCAAAAAAATTCTTATTACTCTCTGTATTTTTCTTGACCTTTAATCGCAAATATCTCCATTTGGCAAATAAGGACTTATCGGTTTTTGCAAACAAACTCTTCATATGCCTAATAATATTCAACAAGTTCAGTTCATGATTTCCCCGTCAGTGTACAGCTCTAATTGACGTTGTATACCCTAGGGAATACGTCTTTATTATTTGTAACTGCGCAGCTTTAACATCCACAAAAAGTAAGCCAAAATGAATGTCCCCTTTTCTACATAATTGTAAAGAACAAGTTGTAAGTTTTGAAATAATATATATCTTATTGATAGAGACCGTCACAACCCATTAAAATGATTGAAACAAAGGAGAGAGAGAGAGAAACAGACAGACAGACAGAGAGACAGAGAGAAAGAGAGAGAATTTGGAGGTGCAATTACATGGAAAAGGAATAAAAAGAAATTCGAGAGTGGGGTCACTCAAGCATGCTGCGCAAAAGGATCAATAAAAAACAGAGAGCCTAGGCGCGCTTGTCCGACTACGGAATGGGCCAGAAAACTTCTGTTATTATGATTTTTGTTTTGTTTTAAGCCATTAAATTTTGACAATATGTAGGGAAAAGATTTATCTTTAAGGTATGACAGTCTTAAGAAAATTGAGCTGGTGAACCAAAACGAAACATTTCGCTTCTTAATATCCTAATCTGCGGCTTTTTGTTGGTTTTGAGAAGCTGGACGGTAAAAGTTAGAAACACAAAAAATAAAATATCAGAAATATTAAGCACTTATAAGTAATAATGATAATGCTAATGAAAGTTATATATTTCGTCATGGCGATAGTGACAATAATGATAACTGGAACTGTTTGGACAGCACAGGCCCCGGACATGACAAATAGAAACAAAAAGCACAAAAAAGAAAATGAATATTACGTGCAAGCAGTTAGGTATAGTGCATGTTAAATCACTTAACTCCTACAACTAGTGCAGGAAGCCGTGTTTGTAAGCATGTATCAATGTGCATTGTCTTCATTTTCTTTAAGAAGAGTACTCTTGATGAGTAACAATGAACCAGTACAGTCTTTGCAACTGATTGACAAATTGCCAGTACAGTCTTTATGGACATGTGAAAAATATTAGAATACCCAGAATCGTTCCTCCTCCTTTTTTTTTTCATTGTATTTAAACCGAGTGTTTTCACAACCAACAAAATTAACAAACATATTATAGAACTTTTCTTTATGTCTGCTTTTTGGTTATGTTTTTTTCCCCTTATGTACAGCCCCATTGATGTCCAAAAGTAAATACCAAACGATGGAGGATACTGAGACGGAATCTGATCTAATAGACTGTGAGGAAGGGAAAAAGAAGAACAAAAACTATACAGAAGACAAAAACGGTATACATATACTCGTATTTTGCGGGGGTACATTCTCGTCGCTTTAAATTTCAAAATCTTGTTGATGATAGCGTATTCCTCCCCTACGAAAATGTTAAAATGTGAAAGACAAGTAATTCGCTTGCTGCGCACAGTCGAAAGGGATGTCTTCGCTTTTTGCACGGAATCAAAGTGCGTATGTGACCTTTCATTTACCTTTATCCATGACATCATCCAATTTGCCGGAAGGAATGGGTTTCCAATTAACACTTTTACATTAACGTATACATTGTTATTGGACTTTTACAGTTCGGAATTTGTAATTACATGGAACATTACGCTACTCTGTGCCGATCTCCGACTTTGACGTTTGTGCTCTTCAGTGTGAATGATATGGGATACTCCTATTTTGAGAATGTCCTATGTTTGTTGTTTCTGTTGTCACGGATGACACTGTTCTGTATGTTTCTATCAGACTATTCCTTTAGAGAGAATTCAAAGTTCAATTGTGGGTTTATGACATCACCTCCGGTATTAGTATTGATCTCTCGAAATGATGGTCAGACATCGGGACTTAACGACAACTTTGAATCGCAAAGGCCTGTAGAAAGAGAAGACGAGAAAGTAGCAACTGGAGACGACGTAGATAGCTCAAGTATGCATCCGTTTATCAGTGTAACCGTCATTTACATACATTCAGAGAAAAAAAAAATATTGTATCCCCCGAGCAGAGTTCGGAGGATACTATGGATTTGGCCTCGATGCGCCGCGTCCGCGGCGTCCGCCGCAGAGATTTTTGTTTGAGCCCTCTACTGGCTGCAGTTCTTAATAGATCATCTTCAAATTTGGCACGAAGGTGTATTACGGAAAAACGAAGACGCCTATTATTTTTGTTTTATGATGGCGCCCTCGCTTGTTCCGTCTTTATACATGAAAAGGTGAATTTAACAGGGTCTGCTTGTGCTTGCGACGCTGGTCTTGTTTCCTGACCGATTTTTTTTTTTTCGTATATAAATGTATCATAGTCAAACTTATACACCTACTAGTATGCCATTAGATAATGCTGCCCTCACTATCCCACCTTTTAAAGGGTGAAAGGTCACCCTGATCATGTCAAATTTTGCAAAAGTCCTTATCTATGCAATAACTTGATTGTTACTCAACGGATTTTATTCAGACTTGCTAAGGAGGTGTATGGGTG